>NC_069372.1:44157500-44457500 GCF_021730395.1 Mercenaria mercenaria | reverse complement strand
CAGGTGCCTCTCCGTGCATTATTTCATCTGGATAGAACCAGCCAGCTGGATGGCTTTCTCACTTGAAGAATTCGTCGCCCCGAGGGAGGCTCGAGGAGCAAGTGAATCGTAGTCAGCGACTTGAAACCACTCGGCCACGGGGGCCCACTAACTATTATCAAAGCTAGTTGTATTGATTGATTTTGAAGAGATAAACTACTCTCCTTTTTACTGTGTGATTTACACTTTAGACAAGATACACTTTATACACAAATTGCATATATATCACAGAGGCACATGAATTTCGCTTTTCATTTGCAATAACTAATAAATGGAAGGCTATTGTAGGTATATTCTCTGTTCCTTTGAGATCACGGTGTTCATTCAATTTTACAATAATAGACTTCCGCTTAAGCTGATGCTATGGGGCGTGAGGGATGTTGCACATTTCATTATTTCATTACCTCTTATGAACAGATTCCATCAAATAAGAGTCTGCTTTTATGTTGTTTGGTTGCATTCTCTGCTTCCAAAAGGATCTTTTCACAGATTTTATTCATGAATTTCATTCATTCAATATTCTGCATTGATTTTTTTTCAAATATTTGATACGTTTTTACTTCTTTTACTATTTCTCAGTGTGAAACAGACAAACGTTTGATAGCTTTAATGTGCTGTAGAGGTTGCATTAGGTTGCATAGCAGAAATTTCCAAAACCATGAAAACATACCTTAACGTCAGACATTTCTTCCACAAGCAGGGTTTGCTGTTTATTTAGAGTCCAAATATGACTGTATAATAATTGGACTCTTAAATAGCTTTAACAGAATTGACTCTTAATGATACAATTGTGTCCGACCTTTCTCTCTCTTTGTTATGATCGTATTTAAGGGAAAATATAACATCCAATATTGCACAAGTTTCGTACTTATGCGAAAATGATACATCCAATATTTCACACGTTTGTTCAATTATCAGCTAGCAGACAGAAAATTAATCAGTTATAAGACTGTTAGAAAATCTCTTGTTCAGGTGCAATATTCTGTCTTTGAGAATAAGACGTTGGGATGCAGGGTTAAAAACTGCACCAATAACAGTTACTGTTAAAAGTCTGGCTATTGGTATGTTTTAATATACAGTTTCATTCCACTTTAAAACTTTTTTGGGGGAGGGGCTATATAAATATTGCTTTGTCCGTCCCGTCTAAACTGTTTTCTTTTCTCCGAGCTCATGAATTATTATGTTCATATCTTTAACAGCTTTTCAGAATTAGTAGGTCAGTTTACATACTAAAGTCTGGTTCTGACAAAGGTATTACAATTTTCTCTTAGAAAATGTCAAAAAGGACGTTTCCTTCAACAATACAATGTACTTGATTTCAAATATTTCTTATTTTTCCCACATCTTTTGCGACGTAGACTTTTTCTTTTATCACCTTCACGTTAAATAAAGAATTCGAAAGTTTTGCTCAATGATTTAAAATAATTTAAACTAATTCTATAAAAACAAGTGATCGAGAGAAGAAAGTACGACACATTTATCTCTTTTTATTAAAAGGATGGTGAATAGATATTTGTAAAATTTGAAATTTCTGGGAACGACTCTCGGGAACCTTACAAGGTAAAAAGGTATTCTGTAACATTTCAGCTGCTTATTAACAAGTATTGAATAATAGACACAGTTATCTGTCAAATGTAATTGATAAATACCTCTTGAGCGCTATTATTTTCAGTGAACTTTATTCGAAAGTTCTACCGCATTATCACATAATTCGGTAATGAAATGAATGAATCCATGACCCTAATAATCTGTAATAGACACATTTTAATACAGCCGTATCCGACTACATATACAGCTTTGGCAAAGAAGCAGCAAACAAACGAAAAATACAATGTAGCAAAATCTTTTTTGTAATCTTGAAACAAGTTTCCTTGAAAACTCTGAATGCTGGGTACTTTCTATTTTTTTTTTTCAAATCCTACTAAGAATAGTATAAAATCTGCGTAAACAAGGAGAATAAGTCATATTGAAAGAATGCTGCCCATAAAACACCCTGCATAGAAACATTGCTACGTACGTCTTGATGTAAACATTTAAAACAACGTAAAATTTCGAAGACTGGGTACTATAAGCAAGTGAACTGCAATACAGAATATGTGTTTTCCTTGAGAGATTAATAATATACCTGTAAAGCGGTGTATAACATTTGAGCTTTGGGATGCAATTGTAAAAATAAGGAGGCAGTAAACAGTTTTCAGCTGTTAGTGTCGAATTGGCCGGGGTGAAATTTACAAATAAGAGGCAATTTACGGAATGAAGTGCATATTTGAACTTCTAAATAATAATAATTGCTAGAATTGAAGTTTCAGCGGGTAGAATTGAGTTTCACTTATTTAAAGAAAATCAGTTGTTGAGTAGCCTTGATCTTGATAGTATGACTTAATGACTTGCAGGAGCGTATACATGCTTCCTTTGAGCTAGCTTAAAGTGGGGTTGTCATTTTAGCAGGGGCCTCAGGAAAAGTGGAATAGTGAAAAAACGGTACGGATGGCCCATATATTTCAGCTTATTTTCAGATTTTACAGTGTTACTGAAGTATGGAACAGTGTAGCAATTGGGGCTATCATTTTCAGGGAATTTTCTGCAGCGACTGAAAAATTGGCAAATTTAGCTGTTTTCGTCATCAGTTTCCGCGACCGGGAGAGCACAAAATTCAGGTCTTGTAAACAGAAAACTAGATATTAGAGATGTATTGCAAATGGTTTGTAACGATAGACATACAGTGATGTTAATGTTGCAATATCTTTATTTCAGGTGTGTGGTTACAGACATTTGTGTGAGGTTTTGAAAGTTAGGTAGGCGACTCCAGGCCGAGAAGCTCAGAAAACTGTTTACTGCCTCCTTAAGAGCAAATCTTGAAAATTTGTAAGTTCATCCATGTGCATTTATTTGATGTCTTAGAGGTTTTTCAGTATGATTTGTGAAGGAATATGAGTTTTAAAGTTAATTTTGAAGCAAAATGAGAGTTTTTAAGAGCAAGAACTAAGGGGAGATAACCGCGATTCAGACATGAAAGTCAGTTTTACAGTGTTTTCCGAGCCGATATAATGAAAGATATATCTGTTGTGACACCATTTTACTGAGACATATGCTTACTGTGACATTAAAAGTAGTCAAATAAGGCATTTACATGCAAATTCATTGATTTCTATTAATTCAGTAAGCTTTTCAACAGCAAAATAGCGGCTCGGGCTGTGGAACAGACCTCGGGGGTACTTTCGGCAGTATGTCCTCTGAATCAGTGTTTCGTTGTTCGTTTCAGTTTAGAATTTATGTACATATTGCATATAACATAGACTCCAGTCACAGCACACAAAGTTTAGAGAATAGACATCTTTTTCCCTGAAATAGATGGGTTTTGAAAGGTTTGTCTCAAAAGTAACGTTTTTCACATATTTCATCACTCACGGAAGGTGATCATTATCAAACTGAGGTCTTAACATAGACTCGTGGTCTGATGCAGTCAGTTCTATGGGTTGAAAATCATGTACATCATAGCTAAATATCACAGTGCAGATAATTATCTTCAAATAGACACCATTTAGTGTCTTGGAATAGACAAATTAGCATGTAGTGGTATATTTTGTGAAACGTTAAGACGGTGACATATGGTGCTCATGCATGTGCTTGTAGCTTCCTGGAGCAGGTCCAGCACAGTACCAGTGACTTAAAATTGCTATAATATTCAGCCAGCTTGGCAGCTGAACATATCTAGATACTAAAAACATGGTTGAGACCTCATTTTTGTATGCAATGGGCCTTAAATGAAACTATAATGTTACTAGTTAATTTCGGTACGCGTTCCTGGTAGAATTTTTGCAAACATGATGTACTCCAGTTGTCAAAATTTTCAACAGCATATGTTGGATATGTATGAAATTGGGTTTCTTTTGGTCAGAATTGATTAAATTACAAAATAAACAGCAAATGTCATACTATTGGGGTCACTTTTGTCTCCCTTAAGGAGGCAGTAAACAGTTTTCAGCTGTTAGTGTCGAATTGACCGGGGTGAAATTTACAAATAAGAGGCAATTTACGGAATGAAGTGCATATTTGAACTTCTAAATAATAATAATTGCTAGAATTGAAGTTTCAGCGGGTAGAATTGAGTTTCACTTATTTAAAGAAAATCAGTTGAGTAGCCTTGATCTTGATAGTATGACGTAATGACTTGCAGGAGCGTATACATGCTTCCTCTGAACTAGCTTAAAGTGGGGTTGTCATTTTAGCAGGGGCCTCAGGAAAAGTGGAATAGTGAAAAAACGGTACGGATGGCCCATATATTTCAGCTTTATTTTACAGTGTTACTGGAGTATGGAACAGTGTAGCAATTGGGGCTATCATTTTCAGGGAATTTTCTGCAGCGACTGAAAAATTGGCAAATTTAGCTGTTTTCGTCATCAGTTTCCGCGACCGGGAGAGCACAAAATTCAGGTCTTGTAAACATAAAACTAGATATTAGAGATGTATTGCAAATGGTTTGTAACGATAGACATACAGTGATGTTAATGTTGCAATATCTTTATTTCAGGTGTGTGGTTACAGACTTTTGTGTGAGGTTTTGAAAGTTAGGTAGGCGACTCCAGGCCGAGAAGCTCAGAAAACTGTTTACTGCCTCCTAAATGCTGGATTTTAATATAGGTGTAAATGTTCGAAAGCGCCTTTGTATTGTAATTTAGCATATAGGTCATTTCCACCAAATATGTTTGATACTGGCCTTTGTGACAAATTATATAGACGGATATAAGAACAGTACATCAGATAGCGTTAAAACACATATTTTGTCAACTGTCATTAAACTTCATCTTTCGAGAAGCTATTCCTGAAGGTGTAGTAGTTGTGAAAAAAGAACAGCCTTTTCATTCAATGGTTTAAACTGTTGCAAACAATAAAAAGGAAGAAGTAGCATTTTCTGAACATCCATTAATGAGTAAATACTCAAATTAGCTTAATCAACATTTAGAGAAAAGCAAATAAGTCACGCTGACAATTTCAAAAACAATTTGTTGTGACCCCAAATATGTGAAACAGTCTCTCTGAAAAAGTGTGGCAGCACAATTACGTATTTTGTTAAAAATAAAAGTTGTAAAACAGTTATTTGAAATTTGCATCAATGCCATTTAAGGACAGGAAATGTACTGCATTTTTCCTAAGAACAGCAGAAAACTGCATTTCCCTATTAGAACTGTAAGCAGCTCTATTGTTCTGAGCAGAAAGAAACTCTGCATTGTCATGTAAGAAGAGCACATACTTTGCATATATTTTGTTTGAGGTAACTTTTTATCTTTTTGCAGACATGTATAAATGTCTTTTTTTCCGTTCAGAAAATGGATCGATATCACTTTTTTCACTTCGAAAACATCTACCTTGTTAACAGAGCCTGTTTTCTATCACTCTGAATAATACTTGACATAATATCTCACGGTTCATTTACTGTATTTTATAGGACATTTGAGATTATCTAGATGGCTGAAACGAGTACAGATATAAGTGGCTGCGTCTAGTTTTTTCCGCATAGTGAAAATAATTATAAAGGATATAACTTGCAAGATAAAGGGTAATTGTATATTTCCAGGAAGCTCAGAGCACCCCCAACACAGCCATAGAGCCATGCATCACCAAATAAGCCCACAACAAACGGTTACGGAAAAATATAGCAGACGGGTTGCTTCAAAAATCCAACAACAAGTACATTTTAATTATATGCAAAATACAAAGGGTGGGGATAAGGGTTAGCTAAAGGGTTGGATGTTGGGGAAAGTGAAAAAAGCAAGGATGGATATTCAAAAGGGAAAGTCACGTTCCTAAAACGCAGTCTCCCTACACCGTAAACCACAGCAGCGCAAACAAGCACGTACACAAAACAAACACACTCATATAGTAAAAGGACATGGGCGCAAATGCAAATGAGCGCAAATGCAGAGGGAAGGAGGATGAGGGGCAGGGGAGAAGAGAGAGGAAGGAAATAAACGCCAACCACAAACAAAACACATAAGCAAAACAAAATACGAGACCGGCAGAAAACAATTTGAAAATAGGGACACCTTCTTGGAACGGTCAGTAACTTATACAAAGAAAACTGGTGGTATAAACGCGTTTAGAGCATGCCAAACTCGCACTTACCTTATTTTCAACGAGTAAAACAAGACAGTGTAAATAAAATCACTACCCGCTGAGAAAGGCTCTAACATGAGTGGTAAAGTACCAATTCATGTTAAGTAAAATAAATCAAATAGGGTCAATCTATAGGTATAATTACACTAATGTATTCAACAACTTGTCTGACGTCAGAGCACCAAGAGCTTAACCTTTTAATGGCACGACTAAGTAAAAAAAATTGTGCAATACTATATGTGCTATTTTTGTCTATGCTAATACTTTGCTACTTTATTTTCATTTACATCCAAAGTTCAATTATTGTTGAGTATACAAAAGCATTTATCATCCCAATTCATTCCTCGATTTCCGGTATCTAAATACAATTTAATTTTAATTCCTTACTGCCAAACGCTCTAAGAATTTCTTGCGATTAATGTTATAAAGAGCACCAAAAGTATTCTCTGTTAAACGTTTATTTGGATAGTTTAGTAACGAGAAGAGAAGATAATTGTTGTATGTGTCCTTTTAAAGATCCACATTTAGTTATTTACTTCGATTAAATTTATTTATGTTTTATTAGGATCTTATTGGAGTGATTTTGGTAGGACATTTTTATGCAAGTCAAGAATTTGAAGTACCACATGGTGGAACAAACAATGCACTGTTTGTGAATTTCAGGGTATTTTCTTTCTGTCGGAGTATATCAATACCTGCACCAAGCAACGAGAGAAATTCCTTTGCTATATGTTCGTTCAATTTTAGTTTCCATACTTCTAACAAAGATCAAGATAAATAGCCATAGTGAAGTTAAACTGAGCTATTCTAAATTGAAAGAAGTAAATATGAAATTGAACATGTGTTGAATAAGTTTTCTCGTAAATATACAACTTCGGTATAACTACAATGTATATGCTGATAGCAAAACCTAACGAAAAGGTTTATTTCTATCATTTTGTTTCCCTTCCCTGGCTATGTTCTTCAGTTTTTCCGTCCATCAATTCCATGAGAAGTTTGATAAAAATTGATACTAAAGTAAGCAAACCATTCTGTTTCCCCACACACTTTCCTAACATTCTGATCACGTATAGTTTTTTCCTTTAATCACGAAGTTAAAATCACCCAAAAATCACACTTCAAGTTATTTACTAATAAAGCATTAATGATTTTACCCAAGGTGGAAGTAAATAACTAAATAAGAAACTTAATTGACACACACAGCAATTATCTTTGCCTTGATAAACCATCTTGATAAGCTTTTCAGCTCGGAGATCACGCGTTTGATCCCTGTGGGATGTGCTGATATAAAAAAACACGCACACACGCACACGCACACACGCACACGCACACGCACACGCACACACACACACAAACACACACACACACACACACACACACAAACGCTGTCAACCCGCTTTGTTGTTAGTGTGTCCCATGTGCACCATGTGTTGTCCATTTAAAAGATCATAAAATGCGTTTCACTTACTGGATCGCGTTTCAAAGCGAGTTATTACCACATAGGGAACAATTCAAAAGGCTTTTACCTCTTTTATCAGCAAACTCATGCGTGAACACCAGAAAAAATACATAATCCTTTAATAAATAAAATTATAATTATACCATCGCAATTTTTATCCTTTAGAACGATTTATAAAAATAGATGAAGATGTTCGTACTTAGCACACTTCTTGTCATAAAAATGATGAGTAAATCTTTGTCATAATAAAGTAAGACAATTTTGAGACGGCACACATGGAAATACATTTTCATTTATCTATAAAAGTATATCGTATTGAAAGAAGATACTGAATTACTTATTACGTGTGTAAACAGAACAAAAACAATACAGAATCTACGCTATGATTAATTGAAGCATATCGAAAACTTGAGACATATATTATAATTTGATGGTATTTTACAGTATTTACACTTAGCTACCAGCCCAATCTTTAGTTTTGGAATATGTTAAACTTCTTCTTTCCTGCAAATTTTTATCGGATCTTGTAAAGTAGAGCTATTCATTATTTTCTGTAGACTTGGTTTATTTTTAAAAGTCTGATGTTGGTTTTATGGTGTGGTTTAGGGGGTTTTGAGATGTTTCGATGTCACTGCATCGATCGACAAGGAATAGTCGCGTCTGTTGATTTCGGCCTGGGACAGTTGTTCCACTCCAGAATTCAGATTGACGCCAGATGGTAGATCAAGTTGTCGTCAGATTAGATTGTCGAATTATCCCAGATGTGTTCGATGGTATTCACATATGGACTTTTAGTGATAAAATATAATCCACATTTTTGGTCCTGACAAAATGTACAGTATCCTTAGCTATATAACGGTTTGACATTAGTTTTCTGAAATTTACCAATAATCTCATTTGTAACAGCGGATTGACGCGGAGTGACGTGGAATGACAAGCTTCGTATGAACATCATTTGTAACAGTAAAATTAAATGGAATGATCTGTCTGTATAAATAACATCTCAGTAACGTTGGGCATTCGAATTGCTAAACAGAGACAATGTTTGCCATGACCATGACAGATTCTTTTGTCAGAAAACGATCTCGTTCATGTACTACATAACGTTCATTTTTTTCTACGGTATACACGAGTCTTGACCTTAGATGGACGGAAATTTCATTCAGCTGTGCATGTAGATACAGTGAGAATGCACGCGTAAGTCAGACGTCCGGTGGGTAGTAATGGTAAAGTGTGATTGCTACTCATTGCAACACTTTGACATTGACAATAGCGTAAATCGTCTCTGCGCCTCTTGCCAGATATATCTTTTTCTTATTGACACACAGTGGTCCGTGTAAGCACATGAAAATCGACTTTCGCATGACTGTTGTTTTATTTCTGATACAAAGTCGTTCGCGTGAAATTAGGAAGACAATTTTACATGTTTATCTATTTTTATAGCTTTTATATACATGTAAGTATAAACTAGTATTTTTTTTGTTCAGTATAGATATCAATTTCAAATCAATAGTTCTATGTACACCGCTTTTTGGTTTAACGCAAATAGTAATAAATAACCCAACCTAAACTATATGACCTCGAAATATATTGATAATATAAGTACACTTAGGTAGATCTACAATTATAGCTTAATACGCCGGGTTAATTGCCGAATATATTTTCTCTCATTAAAGAATATGAGTAAAACGAAAGAAGCCGATGAAAAATTTGAAAAAGTAGTGAATAGACTTCTTCGCGACACGAGTTCTGAAGTATATTCTGAAGAAGGCGATGAAATAAAGGAAGCTGTTGAAAAGCTTGTTTACAAGCTTATAAAGGAAGTTGGTTACGTTGACAGCAGATTCAAAGCATCTGAAATCATTAAAGTTGGCGGATTCTATGAAGGTACAAAAGTTTGCTACCCAGATGAATTTGATTATCTTGTAGTTATTGATGAGCTTTCTGTTCCAGGAGTAATAGAAATGGAACGTGTGGATGCTATGCATGTTCAAGTTAAACTTAAAGGCGCCTTAGTACAAGAAAGATGGTCAGAGTTTGTGCAAGACGGATACCTGAAAAACTTTTGTCGAGACGCGAGGCAAGAGGGTACAAACCACAAATACTTCAGCGGTTTATTGGTATCTCTAATCAAACAGCGTTTGGATGATGAATGTGCGGAATACAGTGCGATGTCATCTTTTATCGAAGTGTTTGATGATAATGCGTTAGATGAATTCATAGGTAACCCTGATCTGAAACTGATCAGCATATATTCGCAGCAACCGAATACAGTTTTGAAAATGAAATGGAAAGGAACTATTACTTCAGTAGATTTATCACCCGCTGTTAAAATTCTTGGTCTTGATGGGATGGTCGGTGTTAATCAGTGCACTCATCCGCTGCTTTATGACGAGCTTCGACAACAAAATTCATTTCTGCTTGTAACCACTGTCCAAAGGATGAATGGACATGTCTTATTTAAAATTACATTTACAGAGGTCGAGCTGAAGTTGATGAAAAATATGCATATCCTACACAAAAGGATATACAGATATTTGAAATATATCCATACAGTTTGTCACGATCATGTTAAATATTTTCATTATCGGTCAAGAGTTAGTTCTTACGTTCTTAAAACGGCTTGCATTTTTCAAGACTTAATGTTTGAAGGTCGAATTCATGGACCTTTGGAATATTTGCAAGCAGTAATATTTCATTTGTACAACTGCATACACAAGACATTTCTGCCGTCTCTTTTTGCCAGAGAACAAAATGTTTTAAACTTTCAAAAATTCGGTTACGTTCGTGACTTAGTGCTCACCGCTAAAGGAGAACTTCTGACAATTGTGAAAATAACACTAGCGCTTCTCACAAAAGGTGATGACGTCATTCTAAATGACGAGTTCATGTGTCAAATGATAAAAAGACTTTGGAAAAAGGATGGAATAGTCGAACAAAAGGCTATGCATTTGTGTACTCCAATTAAGCATATGTGTTCACGATACCCGCAGATAATTGCTGTACAAGATCGAAGCAACTTATCCGACGTAAAAGCAAAACTAAATAAAGAAAATAAACTGTTCAGCCGTAGAAAAATCCGTTTTAGACCGTATTGAACTTGACATGAGTAAGAAAATGTCATATTTATATTAGATTCTACAATGAAAAACTGCAATCCTTAACTTGACGTAAAAATTGTTAAACGGAAAAAAGGGCTTTACAAACTTCGTCGCAGGCCACATTGTATAATTTCTAACAGTGCAGCTGGTAAAAAAGCTTTGTCGAAATTTCAAGCGAGAAATGTAGCATTCTCCCTGTAAAAAGTTTTTTGAATTAGAGCAGTTTAGTTTTCCATTTATCAAATTATGTGGTAAAGTGGTTTACAAAATAGAAAACCGTATGTGCTGATTGAAGACATCTTGTGATTATTGATTTTAAACTTATCCAGTATTTCACTAGAATTTTTAACCGACCAAAATACGTTTTTAGCAGAGTTTTCGACCCATTTATCTACCCCTTACCCGCTCCCCCACTTTTCATGTATTTTGTATATAATTAAAATGTACTTTTTGTCTAATAAAATATTTTTCCGTTGCAGCTTGTTGTGGGCCAGTTCGCGATGCATAGCTCTATGGCTATGTTTTGAGTGCTGTGTGCATCCTGCAAATCTACCCTTACCTTTAATCTTTCGTATACTTTATCTCAACATCTTTTTACATGGTGTTTACTGCAGTGAGACATGATGTTGATAACTTACAAATATTTGCAGTGGTACAAGAACTTGAAGGCAAATAAATACCACATTTTCAACTCATATTTGCCTAAAACTACAGTATTCGCCCCAAGCTACCAGTCATTTGAAACTTCTGAAACTTCTTTTCTGCAAAATCTTTCGGATCTATACAATACAGCTATTATTTTTATGTTGTTTAGAACAGTCTGACAATTTCTACATATATTTTAAAGGCTGTTTGGTGTGTTTTAGCTGTTTCGATGCTACCATGTCCATTATCAGCCAAGTATGTTGAAAGTTGTACCAATCGTGAATCAAAGCCTGTCTTGAGTTCATTGATGTCAGACAGTGGACTGAGGTGGAGTCAAACTGGTTATTTTTCAAATTATACGGGATGTCTTCGATATTATTCAAATCTGGGATTTTAGCTATTAAATGTAAGTCCACATTGTTGGCCTCGACAAATTATGCAGTATCTCTAGCTGTATGACTAACTAGTATTATTATGTTGAAACTGAGTAAAAATATCATCTGTAACAGTGTAGCAGTGAAATGACACGGAATGACGTAACTCGCATGATAACGTTGAGCATTCCAATTTCCATTAATTATGGTGACAATGCTTGTCTTAAACATGACAGACCCTTCGTCACAAAACGATCTCATTCATGTACAATATAACGTTCATTTTACGTTTCATCTACGGTATACAAGAATACTGACCGTCACTTCGATGGATGAAAGTTTCATTCTGTTGTGTATGACTGATACAGCGAGAATGTGCACGTGCCAAATTAACATGATTAATATTGACATACCGCTCACGTCTGGTTTCTAGTTATACCGGTAAAACATATGGGCGAATCCTCCTGAAGAGTATAGGCCATTACTAATTGGATGATACTGAACAACGCTCGAGGTCCAGAAGCTTCCCTAGTTCTGCGTGCCTGGCGTAAAGCACCTATGTTTGGGGCACTTGTCTCAATGTTAGTAATATGTAGTTAGAGAAGCGGGGGCTCGAAGTCACTACCCTGAATTCGTAGTCAGACAGTGTTACCACTGGATAACTGCGTCCGCTCTAAAAATACAACAAAGGTAGGTCAGACATCCATACACAATGGGCGTTGACGGTAAAGTGGTGTTTTTTACGCATTCTAACACATACACGTGCATAACATGATAAATCGTCTGTGAGCCCTCTTGTCTTAAACCGTTGTAATGTATCCTTTTCTTATTGACATTCGATTTTATTTGATACGCAAAGAACATAGTGGTCCGTGCAATCTCGTGAAAACCGACTTTCCTGTTACTGTTGTTTAAAATCGATTGCTGTCTTTATATCTCTTTTTATAACTATTGTATTCATGTCGATATGAAAATCGTAACTTTCCTTTTTGTTTAGTATAGATATCAATTTCCAAACAATTGTTCTACATTGTTGGTGTACCGCAAATATTAATAAATGCTCGTGTACAAACTTAAACGACATGACCTCGGAATGCATTGGTAATAATACCAAACTAATGTAGATCTACAATAGTTTAGTACGCCAGGTTATGCCTGCATTAATGGTCGAGCATATTGTCTATCGCTGAAGTACATGAGTACAGCGAAAGAAACCGATTAAAAATTTGAAAAAAGTAATGAAAAGACTTCTCCACGACACAAGCTTTGAAGTATATTCCGAAGAAGGAGATGAAATAAAGGAAGCTGTTGAAATGCTTGTTTACAAGCTTATAAAAGAATTGGTTACATTGACAGTCGATTCAAAGCATCTTACATTATCAAAGTCCATGGATTCTATGAGGGTACCAAAGTTTGTTACCATGATGACTTTGACTATCCTGTCGTTATTGACGAGCTGTCTGTTCTAGGCGTAATAGAACTGAACATGTGGATGCTATACATGCTGAAGTTAAACTTAAAGGCGCCTTAGTACAAGAAAGATTATCAGAGTTTATGCAAGACGAGAATCTGGAAATCGTTTGCGGGGGCGGGGGGGGGGGGGGGGGGGGGGGGGGGAAATAAGAAGCAAAAGAGAGAAAATGACAAATATTTTTGTGGTATATTGGTATCTCTAATCAAGCAAAGTTTGGATGATGAATGTGTGGAATACAATGACAACATGAATATAATGTTATTTGCTATTCAGGGGCCTCTGTGGCCGAGGGTTTAAGGTCGCTGACTTCCAATCACTTGCCCCTCGCCGATGGAGGTTCGAGCCTCACTCGGGGCGTTAAGTTCTTCATGTGAGAAACCTTCCAGCCGGCTTGTGGAAGGTCGCTGGTTCTACCCAGGTGCCCGCTAGTGATGCAATATTGCATAAAGGTGCACCTTGGGTCTTCCTCCACCATCAAAGTTGGAAAGTCGCCATATAACCTATAACTGTGTCGGTGTGACGTTTAACCCAACAAAAAATCTATTCTAGGATTTGATGAAAATACCTTGGATGAGTTCGTAGGTGACCCTAATCTGAAAGCGGTCGGATAAGTCTCGAATACACCAAATGGAATGGAAAGATACCATATTTCAGCAGATTTATCCCCTGATATCAGAATTTATGGTCTGGATAAGCTGGTCAGCCCAAATCAGTGTTTACATCCGCGACTTTAACCGGAACTTCGATAACAGAATTCATTACTACGTGTAACCACTATAAAAAGGATGAATGAACACGCCTTATTTATAAAACAACTTTTACGGAAGTGGAGTTCAGGCTATTTACAGATATTTGAAGTATATTCATACAGTTTGCTATAATCGTGTAAAATATTTACTAGACAGGTCAAGAATTAGTTCTTACGTGCTTAAAACGGCGTTTGGAGGTCAGATTCAAGGGTATTAATTTGCAAGCAGTAATATTTTATTTGTACAACTGCATACACAAGACATTTTTGCCGTCTCTTTTCACCAGAGAACATAATGTGTTAAACTTTGTCATGTGTTCTCGACATACATGCATAGTCGAGCTATTATGGAAATGACTGCATATTTTTGCATGCAATATAATCAACACAAGTTAATACGCACGAGCGTAAACAATGTCTGCTGTTTTAAAAATGAAAAAAACACACAACAGTTTACTTCGAATCAAAGCAAGACAGTTTCAAATTATGTAATTAAGCTAGAAAATCTAATGTAACTTTTAACATGGTTTAAAAGTTGGTTTATATCCATAAATCTTCCGTCAAGCATCATTACTGCTATCAAAATTTCTTCATCGGAAGTCAATCAAAATAAACCTCGATGACATCAAACTGCCCGATTTCCACTGTAAGAGATGTGGACTGCATAAAGTAGCAATGGGCGTTACGAGAAAGAACTTAAACACATCTTTATATTCTCAGATATAACTCAGGGCTATCTGTAAAAAATATTTAAGAAGAGAAGTGTTAACGTTTAAAAGAAGTTCAGGCTATAACTTTTGATATTGATATGGGTAGGTTATGAAAAATATGTAGCAATTTTCAAATTATTTCAATTGTCATATAAGTTGCTGGGCAACCATATCATTTGTACATACCTACTTTTTCAATTCAGAAATATTTAAAAATTAATGTTAAATTCCATTTTTATCAAATAAGTGATATTTCGAAATTATATACTTTTTGCAGTGATACAGTTTCACAACAGTGATTTTAACAGAATGTTCGGAAATGGAATTATCTTGCTTGTCTTCCAACATATAAACGCACGCAAGCACGCACGCTCCACAAATTTAAAACATTCCTAGGCAAAAATTTTATTGAAAGAACATCACAGGCATACAATATCAGAAAATAATATGATACGAGTTTTTTATGCATCGCTGTACGATCTGACGCTATTTTCTACACTTCCCGCAGCGATTAATTCACCTTACGGTACTGCAATCACGAGTTGTTTTAACCAGATTTGATTATTAGACCCAGGACCTTCCAAAATATTCTAGGATGACCTTGTCAGAACAGAACAGAAATAGTAGTGAATGATATTAAAAACAGACCTCCAGATAACGTTTGAACCTAAAGGGTACAGTACTCTTTAATTTTTGTCGGAAAGTGTATTTTACTCATTGATATTTTTTATTTATTACCACATGTGACTTTCTCATCGCCACGTGTTATCTTATGAATGCAGCGGTTATAATAAACGCAAATGCGAGGAGCTTGGATATTTTCACTTGACCATTCGATCTGATGTTCACATATCTCTACCCATGGATTGCCAACTCTTTTCAAAGATATTATGTATGCTAGAGTTCCCTATGGTCTCGGTGTTTGAGGGAATGCAACTTTCTCTTTTGCAATTTCATTGTTTGTTGGTGTATGACTTCTATATAAGTTTACTGTTGGATCTGTACATGTGTACTTTCCAATACCTTGTTTCCCCGTCGGAGTTACGAAATGGCTTCAATATGTAAATATATTTCATTTTTCGAAGGTATTGGAGACAAACGTAATGACATTAACACAACTTTGACACTGTCTGGTGTTTGCTAGTATATTGCAATAATTATATGGAACCTTTGTTTACGGTAAAGACCAATCGTATGCATGATTTTAATGATCAGCTGAATGACAATTGAAAATTATAAAAGATATCTCTTTGTTTCAGTGTTAGATTTAAATATCTTCCAGCGACACCATAGAGAAAATTTTCACGAGCGAAGTAGCCAGCGTATGGACATGCAACGGAATTATGTATATTATCGAAACGATAATTATCAACTTTGGTTAGATCAGCCGTGGCCTAAAAAGGGCGCAGGTCGGGCTAGGGATTGATTAACTGCGTGACGCAATTTTTTGTTCTGAAGTGTAGTGTTAATAGTTAAAGACGGTGACCCACTTAAAACCTGTTGTTAAACTTTGAAATCAGTATAGCCAATACAATAGACAGATAGATTTAACCTGTGATGTATATAATATATTTAGGGTTGATTATATTGAATATTGTATGAAAAATATTGATTCATACCTGATAGACGAGTATAATCAAAATTGCTATGAAGGATTATAAATTGTCCCGGTGTATCCCCTACATGTACTTGGTGCTTGGAATTGTTTTCAGCAAGATATTAATTTTTTTGTTTGTCTTAAATGATTTGCAAAAGATATATTGAAACACTAAATTTATTAAGTTTTGTTTTTTTATTGCATTTGCGAAATTAAACTTTTACAAGTGCATAAAGCGGAACTTTAACCTATAGGAGTTTACATAAAATGTTAAACCGCTGAATGAAAGCACGTCTTAATAAAAAAAAATAGACCTTGAAAAAATAATCGCTTAATTATGTTGTAAAAAGAATGTTCGAGTCAAAATGTAATACTCTATTAAAAAAAATATAGGCCCACATTTTACCAGAATTCGGATTCTTGTGTTTCATTTTGTTAGTGTTTGTCTTTTTTTTCACAATAAGTCAAAAGCAGATGTTTCTATATAATTAATTTGCTAGTAAACATATGCACTAATACACACATGATAGTAATGCCCGACTTCATCCTTCCTTTATTTCGAAAATAGTTCAAAAGAAGTGATATATATAAACGAGTGAATAACCTCCAAAAACGTAGAAGTATTTTCAATTACAGTGGGTGGTATATTTTCCTTGTGTGTGTGTGTGTGTGTGTGTGTGTGTGTGTGTGTGTGTGGAGGGGGGGGGGCGCGGATATGCCGGTGAATGCTCGCATATGTTGTTGTGTTGGCTGACGTGATGTTTATGGTACGTCACTCAATTGGTGTGTGCGGACATTTGTTGGTATGCCCCACACCTATTTGGTTTTGTACTTCAAATAATAATTATGAGGAATTACATGCATTGATTAATGTAGGTGTGTTTTGTTGTCTTCGAATGTTCATGTTTCTGTTCATATGTTGGGACATTTTTGCTTTGTATGTCCTTTTATTTGTTGACATCGTAGACATTGGTTCATGTCTTTCTTCATAAATCTCGAACATCCATTTCTATACTAAATGTTCTGTTAACAGCAAGAAACTAGGTTTATTATTAATTGAAATGAACTGGCAATAATTAGATGTGTGTTACAAGTTGTTACACAAATAAGCCACAGGTCAAGTCATGAAATGGAAAGGCTTTAAGGAGTATAATGACAATGTAAAATGGTGTAAATATGCAGTGGGTGTTGGCTGATGTACCAATGAATTGTCTGCACATATTGGCGTTTGCGGCCATGCAACGTAGGGATGTTTGCGAGTGTTGTTAAGGCTACAGTCCTTACAACACTACCTTAAGTCACGTACGATTCTTTAGTCAAAATGCTTCGTTCTGAGGGGGTGGGGTGGCTTTGACCGTGGCGGCCGCTCTGTTGGTGTATCCTTGCGTGGGTTGGCGTCGCAGGCGATAGTTGGTATATCAGTTAACAGCCATTGAATACATATTGAATTCATTCAGGGTATAACTGCCGAAATATTTATACTGTATATGAGTCGGAAACGGTTGAATATTCACTGTTGTGAGTGATACTGGTTATTGATTGATTTATTGTAAGGAATACCAGATTATATAAACGTTTTGATATTGCTTCTACATATGCATGGGTGTTTTCGGTATGTTATAATGATTTATTCACACATTTAAAGAAAATCAAACGTGGCTCCAAAACTGTTTTAATTTTATTTGTTAAGAAGATTGCAACTCATCATGCTTGTATATGTTCGTATATTTTGAATGCAATAATCTAAAGGAAGTTTATCGCGATAGGTTATATCATACAGTGCTCCCTCTCTACAGAGGCCCTCTGAACAACAATTCCTTCCTTGCAACAAGACTTGCTACTGACTCCAAAATATGCTAATTGTTGTTTATTTTACCTCTCTACAACAACTCCCTCCGAACAACAACCAAATTTTCTTTCTCCCAAAGGGTTTTGTTGTAGAGGGAGCACTGTATTTTCTATAGTTATTTCTGTAAATACGTACATTTACTCACGAAAACAAAACTATTATGCTTTGAAATATAAATAAAAATCGCAGTTCGTAAATCATCTGAGAATTTTCTTAAAGTGAAAAGAAATAATTTTGCGTTTGTGGACTTTGTAGGCAGTGGAAAAAATAACGGCATGTCTTGGTCCTTATGGAAAACGCTATGCTATTTTTATCAAAAGTAACTAAATGAACTTTTTTTCGACGAATTAATATATTATCGATATTATTATTATGGTACTATTGTCAATAGTACTAGTATTAAGTTACTATCTTAGTACCAATAGTGTTGTCTTGGTCTATTCTGAGCAAGGCTGATAGCATACTGATTTTGGTGTATCAATCTGGAGTGCCAAAATAATATCGTAAAGAATAGAAAAATTGTATACGCAGTCCGGTTGATTATGTGTGCCATGCTGCAGACAATGCTCCTTTTATACATCACTGCCATGTACATTTCGAAACATCTATATTCTCTATACTCTCTTTTCTTTTCTCTTCTAGTCATAGGAAACATGTTCTTTTACAACCTAATTGACTATCAATGAGCAAATTACGGTTTTGTCCTTTAAGCGCATATAATAAATGAATGTGAGTTTTTGTACCTTTAAAGTCAAGGATTTAACTTCTAAAGAGAAAGAATGCAACCATATGCATGCTGTCTCTGTGAACATTGTGCCGAAATGTAGACATGTTCGAATATAATCAGCCAGGAAAGGATACATTATAGAAATGGACTGTGAGTCATGATATAAAAATTTAGAAGTAAAAATGTCATTGGAAACTATTCAAAGGTATGTGTCATCACATGTATAAGTTATTTAATCAAGACCTGGATGAAATGTTTATGTAAATATTGTGAAAATCAAGAATAATCAACAAGCAACATAATTACATTAGATTCTCGGATATGTATTTGATAAAGCAAACTGGTGTTTAGGTTTTATAGTATCTGAACACAAGGCTAAAACATTTTCATGGTTTCTGGGTGCAGAGATAAATGATATATTGAACAGATTTAGAACCTGCATGTTATCGCATTGTCACGAACTGGGGAGGAATTTTATTGTCTGTGTGGTGGTATTTTTGCAAACCTTGCACCTGAAAAAGAGAAACTGTCAGCCGACAGAGAGATGGGCTATTAAGTGTTTATTGTGTCAATACGATACGGTTGACGGATAACCTACATCCCTCCGGGGGTCTGGTGGGGACCTGAATATATATCTGATAGAGCCTAGGCAGCTGGATAATGTGTTGCGGCTCCGCTCACCGTGCGGATCCCTAGATATCCCGCTGCTCATTTAATTGCTCCTTGATAATAAATTGTGAAGTTTTTATGGTATCTGAACACAAGGCTAAAATATTTTCATAGTTTCTGGGTGCAAAGATAAATGATATATTGAACAGATTTAGAACCTGCATGTTTAAGAAACGTCAGTGCCGTATTCAAAGGAACTGAAACAATGCATGGGTGTTTCATTTTCTTCAACGTCCTACAGAGGGAGTAACTAAAATGAAGATAGAATTTTCTAAAAATTTGCACACTACCTTTACTAAGAGAAACTAAATAATAAAAGTCAAATTCTGAATTGAGAGCAACTGAAATCAGTAGATGAATGTTACATGTCTTGAACTTTCTGTAAACAGAGAAAATAAAAAGATACAGATAGTGATTTCAATTATTATTGCCCATACAAATGGACACTAAAATTAAAGGAAAGCACAGTCTACACAAAAAGAAACTAAACATTATGGATAGAACTTTTACTGCAATTGTCCCAACACACGGAAACTGAAATTAAAGATTGGTTCTTGATACATTACAACTGAAATAAATATAAAAAGCTTAAATCTTCGAAATAAAATATTCCATTATCCTTTGTTTGTGTCTTCTCCTTAGTCAGTGATGTCTGGTGTGCTGATTGCATTTGGAATATGTGTCATTAGAGTGCCGAGTGTTTCAGCTTATAAAAAATGTTTAAGGTACCAGTATATTTTCACAAGGAATATATACTGTCATATATGCTTGAGTTGTTCCAGCACAGGCTAACCCGATAGATATTGTCTGTAGTGCTGGCAAAAGATGTATGTCACCTTAGTTTACTTTATTTCCGTTTTCTACTAAAGTTAATGCCTAAACATAGATACAAGTCGCTGCCTTCTGATTGCTACCTTAGAAATAAAACTACTACCTTAAAATATTAATAAGGTAAATTTTAATTGTAAAAGTATGAAGAAACTCTATTTCACCAGGAAAGGCCTTTAAAAATGTTTTCAATGATATATGAATACACCTTTAAAAATCTTGAAGAATACAGTAATCATAGACATGATGGAACTGTTTATTCTATTTTAGATTTTAAATTAATAGTTGTCTGACTGTAGTGGTGCTTGATGCATGTGTTTGATTGTGTTCAATTGAACTGAAATTCTCCCTACTTCATTTTGAAAGTTGGACACAGTGGTTTTGTGGAATATTTGAATGGCACTTTTCTGGGTGCCAGTTCATTCGTTTCATTTATACGCTTGATGTTGCGTGACTCATGAATACAGCGGCAAAGATCACTTTTTATAAGTGCCACGCCAACCTATACACATAAATAAATTGCCAAGTCAAAAAAGGAACATAACTTTGTAAAAATGCAAAAACGAGTGATAAAACCTGAGCATTGCAAATCAGATAATCACAGTTTAAACAAGAGTGGTTACTCATAACCAACTTGTACACAAAGCTTTACCCTATTAAATTTCTACAATGAACAGGTCCATCATTCAATTTGGGCAATACCATTGATTATTCGAAGGGTTTTTTACCGACAATTTACTGACTGAATAGCGAACAGTGCAGACCATAATCAGCCTGCACATCCGTGCAGACTGATCTTGGTCTTCACTGGTCGCAAAGGCAGAATCGCTTGCCGCCAGCAGGCTAAAGGTTAACCAAAACACGACACGGACAGGGACCCCAGTAAAATTGACGAGTGCAAATGTAAACAGAAGAAGAATGTTTTGATGCAAAACAAAATCTGTTGTATCCATCGATTTGTTGTTTTGTAAATCTTTGGCTAGTTTATTTTCATTTACATCCCCAAGTTCGATTATTATTCAATATACAAACCCATTTATCATCCCAAATTGACTTTCATTTATTGATTGCCTCTATCTTAATACAATTTACAGTTTATATTTAGTAATTCACTGTCACGCACTAATGAAATTCTTGGGACCAACCTTTGGGCTATGGGAATTAATGTACCCACGAAATAACCGTAATTGGCCAAATCCACGGAAATTTTGTACCTACGAAATTAAAATGATTACGTAGTATTTGCGATTCTTGGGGATCATCATTCCGCACTACATTAGTTGATCATACGCAAAAGTTTCGAGAAAAATACAGCGCTCAAGATTAATTTTCCAATTTCATTTTAAGATAGCTTGTTTCCTCTTCAATACAATATAGCAGCTGAAATGTCACAGAATACAGTGTTGCCTAAAGGTTTACATAGAGTCAATGTTCTTGAATCAGAAATTTTACAAATGCGTGGTCAGCTGCATTTAAAATAAGAATCAATAAGATTGGCATACATTGGACTGGGTTTGAGGACATTGTGGACAGGTGTGTTTGGCTTACATTACAAGAAAAGAAGAAACATACATTACTCTAGTAAAAAGTCATTTTTGATAACATGAAATACAGCAATGTTGCCACAAAGGCCTACTTCGATTGAGACAAGAATTGTACTTGAGATTTTTGGCACTCTTAGATTGACTTATTGATTTATGCATGCCTGATGCCGCCGAAATGTGTTGTCAAATGATTGTACTATCGCATTCATTTGAAATAGGGATCTATCTCCGTAATTGGCCTTTTTGTTCCCTAAATAAATCCATAACAAAACATATGAAAAGCTTACATATAAAGTAACCAAACCAACTTGGAACGCAGACGTCGACGCCGACAAACGGGTGACTGCAATAGTTCTGATCCCAATAACATTATTTGAACGAACTTGCTAGTGGATCGCTATACATTACTACATGCCAAATAGCTAAGCTAAATTAAACTGCCACGGATGAGCTTGCGGGTGAGCTCCAGATAACATCTATAACGCATCCTAGAACTCCTAGTCATCCGATGTATCCGGTAAGAAATCGGGGGTATCCAGGGTCAAGGGTGCAAAATCTTGCCACAGATAATATATCCGTAAGGAATCCGTAATAAATCCGTAACAATTCTGCAAAAATCGTAACAGATTCTTAAAAGATCGTAACAGTCCGGAAGACAATCACTGTGGCCAAAAGTACGAGCTATTTCGGTTTTATTTACGGTTCTAATAAGGTTAATTAAGGTTCTGTAATGATTGCTTTAGAGATTTATAACGTAACAAATTCGCAAAACCCATTTTTTTTCTTACACATCCGGAGCAATCCAGGGATGGGAATCCGGAACTCATCCGCGCAAGCCCATCCTGGGCAGTGTGATTCTAGCTAAAGCTAAGTCCCTTGGGGCATGAATTTAGCAAACGTGTTAAACGACCACTACACAATGCTACATGCCAACAACTTATAAAAGGACCACTAATAACTGTCTAAGCTTATGTTCACAGAACATTTTCAGTCTCGGTTGTATTAAGTAATAAAACTTTATTTGTCATTTACATTTAATGCTCAGTACATGGCTGAGAAATCTTTCGCAAGAAGTCAGACGACGTTCATAAATGATTGATATATTTAGCAGAGTTTGCAGTCGCTGTACACTTGTATAGTTGCAGCAACCTTTAATTCTATCTGCTCATTGTCGTCGTTAACGACACTTTGTATCTGTCGATAATTGCTATTTTTGCAGCTTTTCGGGCGCTGTTTCTAAATTTTCCTCTGCCATTAAACAAGTGCCCGCGAAACATTCCTCCAGAGTATATGGATGAGTTTTCCCTTATATTACACATAATCGGATGACTTCCCGGTGCGCCCGTCTTCATTTTATTTGATCCGTTTGATCATTTGTATATATGAAACGAATACTGTTCAGCAACTAATGATGCCACATTTTAGGACTTTAGAAGTGTATTCCAGAAATGATTTATAATGCGGATATGGACGTCTAGTTGAGATGTTGACATCTGGCGTTGTTATAACAGTTTGAAGACGGATCACAAATTCTATATTGTTGTGCATTATGAGTTACCCTGCTCACATGTATCAGACCTCAGTAAAACCCATAAACATTAGTTATTATTTTTAAAATATCACTTAAAGTTTTTTTGGAAATAGGTAAAATATACTTCTGTGTTAAATACTTACAATCGGACGTCAATAAAATTTTATTCTAAGTGTCTACGATTTATTGGGACAACTCTAATATATCTAATTATAACAGGCTTAAAATTACATTTCAAATCCATTAATTCATGTCCTGTAGAAAAAAGACCATTTGACAGAAAATGTAAAAAGAACTGCGTTGGTGCAATTTAATTACTACTTCAATTTTTAAAGCATGTTTTTGTACTGATTTTATCAACTTTTAGCAGCAATATTTTTGGGGCTATTTTTAAATCACATCATTTTCTTAATGAAACTGAATGTGTTCAGATTTCAACTCAACAATAGAAATTAAAACTGATATTGGTCCTAGTCTTAGCATCACAATATCTTTCTCCCGAAGACAGAAATATCGTATTTTAATCCGTTGTATAACTGTGTTTGTTGGAAAAGTACCAGATTTGTACAATATTTCTATTGACAGTCTGGCCAAAAGAGATACAATTTGCGCTTAAACACAATTATAGTAGTGTAAGGTAAATGATTGCTCAGACACATCAATTTTATTGCTATAAAATCTATAAACAAGCATATATAAAAGACCATTTTAGGAAAACCAAAGAGTGGATCTTTATTCACAAGTAAAAATAAGTAATTGTTTTATTTGTAAATGAAAGTTTTTGCCTTTAGAGCAAGGTTGTCTTTTATACAGGTAACCCTCAGCACAGGTTTGATTGCGTTTTCAGACAGATGATGCCGTCACTGCCAAATGAAGACCACAGATATATCACCTGCCATGAAAGGTCACTATTTCTCATTCTGTTTAACTTATTGTATGAGACACTATAGATTTTTATTTTCTCAAGGTAGTAACGCAGCTACGCCGAATCAACTGCCTCAGGGGCTGATGTTTACACAATCCCTATTTTAATTAATTTCATGTAGTTAACATGTACTTGTCACAACCCATCCTCTGCAGTTTCCCTTTGAGGTTGACATACTTTGTGACTCTGGCTGTGATGCTTCCATGGAGACTACATTTTCCCGTAAATTGTAAATGATAAAGCAGATAAAACACATTTTCGAGCAAACATGCTTCCAGATCACGCGAAAAACCTTTGCCTCAATGTTTTAATTTGTTGCTACATCCTTGTAATAATTACAAGAATTCTTTTTTACCGTTCCTAACTGCACTATTTGCTGAAACGACAGAATTTACGAGAAAAACTGGCTTAAAGAACAGCGCTCAAGAGCTATTTACAAAATACATTTGATACATCTGCAATACTTGTTTAAGTTACCTAATGCGTTTCCCTGGAGTCAATGCCCAGGAATAAGAAATGCTCGTCTGATAATAACACTGGTGTATTTTCTGTCTGTCTTCTTCCGTGTTTTGTTTTGTGATCGCTTTAATGTATATTTTGATAAGTTTCTGCCAAATATAAAATACCACATTAAAACCATTCATCCCATAGTTTGAGCGAAAACGTTGTGTATTTGATATTAAGAAACAGCTATAGAAGTAAATAACAGAAAAATATTTGAAACAAATTCATGTAGAATATTACATTTTGATTTTGATTTCAAATACGTCGCAGATGCTTTTCATCCTTTGTTTATTTTTCAACTACACGTATTATTGTTCTTCGAACGTGAATGTAGCTTATCGAACGTGAATGTAGCTTAACGTGCACATGACTTTCCGTAAAAATACGGAGAATGCCGATATCGCAAACGGAGTATATGTAATTTGTCGATGGTCGTTACGTGGTGAAAATTAAGTTTAATTTTCAACTAAATGTTCATGTTTCAAATGACTGAAATTTAAAATTCTGGCGTTGTCACTTATTTACCTGGTAGAGAATTAGTTCTTATTTTTACTATTTATCACAATAGATATTGCAATGTCAAGTGACATTCGGAGAGATAAAAACAGGCATTGTTAATAAGATATTTAATCAAAGAGAAAGCTACAAGTGGTATTGATCTTTTTGCTGATTGGAAAATGCACTGCTTTTGTATTCCGAAAATAGACAAGAATTGGGAATCACCCAATTGATCTGTACAAAAAGAACATCACTTGTGTTGCTAGAAAGGCACTGCAAATGTTTGATGTTCTAAAACGGTGGTGTTATTTTTAACAGTGCAATGCAGCTAGACTGCTGTTCTGAAAGGGCAAGGTATCCGTCTGATGTTCTGAAAGGGTGATACTAGTCTACAGTTTGTTTTAAAGGGCAAATGTAGTTCGTACGCTGTTCTAAAAAGTCAGTTTTCCTATTCTGTAAGAGAAATGAAATTGTTTGGCAATGTAATGGTTGTTTGTTGTTTGAACTGGACAAAGCAGTTGTTTACTGTGCAGTTGTTTTCTGATTTAAACTGGCAATGAAGTTGATTGCTTTTCTAAAAGGACAATGAACTTGTTTTAGATTAAAAGGTCAATGAAGTTGTGTGTCGTTTTCTAAAGGCAATAACGTTACTTCTTGTTTTAAAAGGTCAGAATTTGTTGCTCTTCTTAAAGGCCATTGACGTTGAATTATGTTTTAAAAGGACCGTGAAGTTGTTTATACTTCAAAAAGGGCAAAGAGGTAGATTTTTGTTGTTCAAAAGGGCAAATCGGCAGTTTGCTTCTCTATAAGGGCAATGCAGAATTTAAAGGAATTAGAGCAATAGCAAATATTAACGGCAAATTCATTTTGGTGATGCAAATTATAATGGTTTCATGTATAACTATAATATAAATTATTTGTTGTAAAATGTGTTTGTTGTTTCCTCGACGCTTGGTCAAAATTGTACTTGGCTAATTTTAATACTCTCCATTTTATTGTTCATAGTTTTTAAACATCTTCTGGTTCTTAACAACATTTTAAATTACTTAAACGATTCTGAAAAGTGGTTCAGTTCAATTTGCACCTTAAATAAGCATTAAACTTTTTGCACCCGCTTTTAAACCAAACAAAAGTTTACCTAAAATCAATTCCATAATTGCTTTCAGGAACAAATTAGCTGCATAGAACGGAAATTTACAGTATAACTGTAACTTAAAGGTGAAACTATTGTACTGACTTCTTTATCTATATACAGTTACAGTAGTTTTGAAATGAAGTGACAAACTATGCAATTTCAAAGACACATAAATCATAACAATCATTAAATGGACATTGATCTTATGAATACATGTTAAAAAATATAAGTACGGAATATATTATATTGGTCTATACGAATATCAGACTTCATTCAACATATGTGTAATAGAGCTCCGCTTTTAAAAGCCGGTGCTAGGGGGCGTGAGAGGTGTTGCTCATTTCATTACCTCTCCTGAACAAACTCAATCAAACCGAGTCTGCTATTATTCTTCTTGGTTGCATTCTTTGCTTCCAAAGGATCTTTTTACAGATTTTATTTTAGATATTTTTGTACACATGTTTCAATTGGTGTATTGATATTATGGCTTTTCATTGTAATGTACACCAAGCTGCCAGTGTGTCTGTATTTCCAACCAAAAACTGATTGTTCACTGCAAGAAAACTGACAAGTCAACCACTGTAAGGAGTTAAAATCAGTGGTAAAATTGAACTTACATTATCACTTAATGTAGTAGAAATAGGCTGAATGGAAGAATTAAACTTTGGAATTATGTGTCAGAATTGCTTCTTTCAGACCTATCAATCACAGAGGACAGAATCTAGTGTTATAAAAGTCCCTTGGGAAAAATATGCAACTGGTAAACATGTTTAATAAGATTAAATTGAGAGGAACCATCAAGGCTGCACTAATCAGTTGCGCTTAATATTCAGACAAGAAGATTTCAAAGTGTTCGCTTTATGCATACAGTAAACATAAACCTGTTGATGTTAAGACGACTAAAACAATATTGGATGAACTTCATCATTCTGCTGAATTACTTTGTTTGAAACTTCTAGTTCAATTTGGAGTAATTTGTGCGTCGCCCGGCCAAACATTTTAATGACAAGTTGTTATGTTAAATAGTACAGTCGCCCTGATCGTGGCTCATTTTTTTACACGTATTGTCAAAGCAATGTATCATAAATGATTCTCACTGGAACCTTTTTCTTATAATATGCCCGTGTCTGAAAGACTGGGGCGTATTATGTGAACACCCGAGGCGGCGGGATGCGGTCGGCGTCCAAAAGCATGTCCGCTCTCTAAGTAAAACAGTTTTCATCCGATCTTCACCAAACTTGCTGACAATGTTTATGGGCATAATATCTCGGACAAATTAGATAACCACCTAAACCGACCAAGGCATTCTTGGATTATGACCCTTGAATTACTCGAATAACTGCCAATTTAGCCTTTTCCGCTCTTTAAGTCGAACAGTTTTCATCCGATCTTCACCAAACGTGGTGACAATGTTTGTGGGCATCATATCTCGGCCTAGTTCGATAACCACCTAAATCGCTCCAGGAATTCTTGGATTATAGCCCTTGTATTACTCGAAAGACTGCGTATTTAGCCTTGTCCGCCCTCTAAGTCAAACAGTTTTCATCTGATCTTCACCGAACTTGGTGACAATATTTTTGGGCATAATATCTCGGCTAAGTTCGATAACCAGCCAAATCACCCAAGAAACTCTTGGATTATGGCCCTTGATTTTAAGTAACTGAATATTTAGACGGGCGTATTTTGTGACGGTCTGGCAGTCTTGTTTTATTTGTACTTTACATTTGTCTAATCTGTAAAATGATCGATCCAGAATCAACATGACCCTTTCGCTTTCGTGAAGAAAGTGATGTCGAGCTCTACGCATCTTATCTTTCAAGAGCTCGAGCTTACGTGATTTTCTCTTGAGAGAACGAATTCTTATCTCGAGTGCATGGCATGTTATCTCGAGCGTACGACATCTTGTCTCGCACACGACGTCTCTTTTAGAACGTTCGACATCTTATCTCGAGCGTACACGACATATCATGCCGAGTACTTAAACTAATTTTAACAAATAAGTGCGGGTCCTAAACATACCACAACAGAGCTTTAGAACCTGGGAACTGCAGGTCATATTTTTCATTCTAATTAAATCTCACAAATTGTTATACCAATTTAAATACAAAACAAAATAAATAATTGCACAAACAAAAATCTTCGATCCTTTTCCATCTAAGGTTACTAGGATGCCAACTTACATACGGAAACTTAAACAAATCGTGTAAGAGTATAAGCAAAAAAGCTCTACCTATTATTTGAATATCTGAGCTAAACGTATGACGCTTCTAAATGATCTGCTAGAAAACTTTTCTAACATGGCAATGATGCTAACTACTAGTGTTAGCCACAGACACTTGGGGTCAGGACCACCCCACACTCCTCCGCCCCTACCCCCTATTTAAGTAAAGCGAATATTTTTAGCATTTTTAAAAAATGCATTTTTACAATCAATTCTCTTAAAAATAAGACGTGCAACAGTGAATCTGACACTAGAAAACAATAGTCGATTTAGTTTAAGAGAATTGATGGTAAAAATGCATTTTTTAAAGTGTTAAAAATATTCGCTAAACTTAGGCAGTGTCTGTGGTGTTAGCTGATCGCTAATGACAGTGGACAGCGCAAATCGTTATTGTTCTAAAAGGCAGTACTGGTTAGCTGTTGAGAAGGGCAATGTAATTGTTTGTTGTTCCTGTAAATATAGGTCTATAAAAAATGTTTTATGCAAGACCAAATTCTCTTGTATGCTTTGTATCTTATCTAATATTTCCCTAGTTTATTTTCATTTAAATCCCAAGGTCAATTGTTATTCACCATACAAGCCCATTTATCATCCCAAATTGACTTTTATTTAATAACTGCCTGTATCTAAATACAATTTAATTTTAATAATTTACTGACATGCAGTCTTGGAATGGCTTCGATCAATTTCCCGCCACATCCCACTGAGTATTAAAAGTGTTCTCCGTGCTGAAATGCTTATTAAGTTAGTTACTGAAGATGCTTCATCGGCAAATAACGATAAGTAATTTTATAGACAGTGTTTTTGCAATGAGCATGTATGTGTGTTTGGGACAAATTTGGCGCAGTTAGCTGACTTTGGGGTCAGTTTGTCCAAGGGGATTCACCCAGGCTTCTGTATGCATTTGTTTTGAAAGGAATACTGTCAACAATATGACAATTTTATAAGATATAAACACGTGCTATCTTCTCTTTCATTTTTATTTGAGGTCCTTTAAAAGCTGGCGAAATAGGCAATGGGTTGCCAAAATGATGCAAAACATGACATAGTAGACTATTCTACTCATGCTGTAGATGTTCGAACGATAGAGCTGACTTCTGAACCATAGATCTAATATACCCAACCTAAATATACAAAGATGATATTCCGTTTCTAACATGTTTCTAACCAGCGTAGAAGGCAAAACAGCATTCGAAATTTATTTACCAATTATACTTGATAGTTATATTCTTCAATATTTGTAAATAAGCAGATGGCTAAGTTCATAAAG
Source organism: Mercenaria mercenaria (assembly GCF_021730395.1). Lineage (NCBI taxonomy): Eukaryota > Metazoa > Mollusca > Bivalvia > Venerida > Veneridae > Mercenaria > Mercenaria mercenaria. The sequence continues at coordinate 44,427,538 of NC_069372.1, read as the reverse complement.
GTTCAAAATATTGGCAAGATTCTGGTCTTGTCTGCTTTCTTACCCAATGTTGATGAAGAAATATAGAAGGTTCTCGTAGTGGGCAAGAAAAATTGGACCTAAACATTTACTTAGCGGTAAATTGATAAAGAAATGTGATATATTTCGATGTACATCTGGAGGCATGTCCCTATTATACTTGTTCATTTATTAACATCACCAGATCCATAAACAAAATCATTAAGTTGTTTTAGTATTCGCATATATAACATCTATAACAAAAACCTGTTGATTGCCGACAACACAAGTAAGGAAAATAAAATTTCTATTTGTACAAGCGCCATTTAGTCTTTCATGTCAATACAACATATTGCAACATTTCCGGAGTATCTTACTGCATTAAAATTGGCAAAACAAAGCTATGTCACCTGTACACTGTGCATTGCGTGTCATCTCATCATAGTGGACAGGGTGTAAAGTTTCAATCCATTCCAACCAATGGTTACTGAGATACAAGCTTAAATAAAAAAAAAAACTCAACCATAAATTTCACAGTCAAAAAAGGAACATAATTTGTAAAATGCAACAAGGCAGTCTGAAAGACAGCTAAATCCCCCGCCACTGCTATGGATAGTGAAAGGGTAAAACCTTTGATTTTAGCAGTGACCTTGACCTTGAACTGACACGGCTGACTCATGAATTCTGCACAACGTCTTGATGAGGTGATCATTTGACCAAAGTTTCATGAAAATCCTTCAAGGGGTTTAGGAGATACAGAGCTGAAACCTTTGACCTTCAGTTGTGACCTTGACCTTGAGTTGACATGGCTGACTCATGAGTTCTTGATGAGGTGATCATTTGACCAAAGTTTGATGAAAATCCTTCAAGGGGTTAAGGAGGCTCAAACCTTCAACCCTTAGTTGTGACCTTGACCTTGAGCTGGCATGGTTGACTCATAATTTCTGCACATCGTCTTGATGAGGTAATCATTTGACCCAGGTTTTATAAAATTCCTTCAAGGGGTTTAGGAGATAAAGAGTGGACACGAAATGGAAGGCTCAAACCTTTGACCTTCAGTTGTGACCTTGACCTTGAGCTGACATGGCTGACTCATAAGTTCTGCACATGACCTTGATGAGGTGATCGTTTGACCCAAGTTTGATGAAAATCCTTCAAGGGGTTTAGGAGATATAGAGCGGACACAAAATGGAAGGTTCAAACCTTTGACCCTAAGTTGTGACCTTGACCTTGAGCCGGCATGACTGACTCATGGGTTCTGCACATCGTCTTGATGAGGTGATCATTTGACCCAAGTTTTATAAAATTCCTTCAAGGGGTTTAGGAGATATAGAGCGGACTTAAAATGGCAGGCTCAAACCTTTGACCTTGAGTTGTGACCTTGACCTTGAACCGACAAGGCTGACTCATGGGTTCTGCACATCGTCTTGATGAGGTGATCATTTGTCCCAAGTTTCATGAAAATCCTTCAAGGGGTTTAGGAGATATGGACCGGACACGAATTTGTTACGGACGGAAGGACGGACGGACGGACGGAAGGACGGACGCAGACCATTCCTATAATCCCTCCGCCACGGCGGGGGATTAAAAACAGAGCTTTAGATCCTGGGTACTACATGTCATATCATTACAGGTAGTGTCATTCTAATCCCACAATTTGTTACTGAGATACTAATTTAAAAACAATTGCTCAAAGGAAAAAAAAACTTCAATCCTTCCCAGCTATGGTTACAAGGATGCCAGCTCAAATACGAAAGTTATAAAAAGCCTGACGCGGACGCTGTCAAAAGAATAAGCGAAAAAACTCTACCTATTGTTTGAATACCTGAGCGCCCGCCCGCTTAGCTCAGTAGGAAGAGCGTTGGTCTTCGGATCGCGGGATCGCGGGTTCTATTCCCGGGCGGGGCGTAGGTTCTCCGTGACGATTTGATAATAGACATTGTGTCTGACATCATTCGTCACCCACCTCTGATAATTCATGTTGGAAAGTCGGCAGTTACTTGCCGAGAACAGGTTTGTACTGGTACAGAATCCAGAAACACTGGTTAGGTTAACTGCCCGCCTGTTACATTACTGAAATACTGTTGAAAGACGGCGTTAAACCCAAAACAAAGAAATAAAGAAAGAATACCTGAGCTAAACGTATGACGCTCCTAAATGATCTGCTAGAAAACTTTTCTAAAATGGCAGTGATGCTGCTGTTAGCTGTTTGTTAATGAACAGGAACAGTGCAGCTGTTTGATGCTTTAAATATGCAATGCAGTTGTTCGCCGTTGTAAAGGGAAATACAGGTTGATGAAAAATGTTTTGATGCAAGCCAAGATGCTCTTGTATGCATCGCTTGGTGTTTTTACTAATATTTCCCTAGTTTATTTTTCATTTACTCCCCAAGGTCAATTGTTATTCACCATACAAGCCCAGTTATCATCCCAAATTGACTTTTATTTAATAACTGCATGTGTCTAAATACAATTTAGTTTTAATATAATTATTATTTACTGTCATGGCTTCGATCAATTTCCCGCCACATCCCACAAGGCATCAAAAGTGTTCTCCGTGCTGAAATGCTTATAAAGTTAGTAACTGAAGATGTTTCATCGGCAAACAACGATACGTAATTTTATAGACATCCTCTTTGCAATGAGCATGTGTTTGTTTGGGACATATTTGGCCATGTTAGCAGACTTTGGGACCAGTTTGTTCAAGGGGAATTAAATCTACCAATTTGTTTTGAAAACGAACACTCTCAAAACCCGACAATTATATAAAATATAAATTAATACTTGTTATCTATTTATGGTTGTTTTACTGGTGCCAAGGTGTATGGGGTGTAACAAGGATGGATAACATGGCATAGAAAAACGAGTCTATTATTATTTTAATTCATTACCTTCAATCATGCTATATGCTCCTTTAATAGAAGTGACTTCTGAACCAAAGAACTAATATATCGTTGACATGCTTATTTCCGTTATACTCCTATTTTTGTGATGTTTACAAAAAGTGCACGCGCGCCTCACACGACTTGCATATGACGTCATCACTTTTTGCGTAAACAAAGAACTGTCAAAGGTTTATCACGCAGCTGTCAAACGTAAAAAATGCGCTTCAAACAGGTAAAGAATTTAATTTATTTTATTATAGTTTGTATTCTTACCTTATTTACTATTCCCTAAAAGTCCCTCTTTCAAACTCCTAATTATTTTATACATGTAAAGTGAAAAACTTTTTTACTCTTCCACGGACCCGCTGCTGCGTCTGCTCCATTAGTCACGTGACTGTCATGTGACAGAATACGTTCGGTTTATAATTACAGTCCAGTTCATGAACTCTGTTCCTTACATATTTTTTTCATTTCACTATATTGTTTTCCACAATTAGCTATGTTATCATTGTTTTGTATATTGATATTTTTCAGTGTAATCCCATAAAGGTGGCTGTAAAGTACAGATGTTACTCTCCTACAGCTCTTACTAATGCTTATCAGGCTGTGAGGGAGGAAAACATGTCTGTTAGAAGGGTATCAATTCAGTACAATGTACCCATGCAGACGCTCAGAGACAGGGTATTGCATAAGGTAGATCCTGAGACAGTCCGGTCAGGACCTCAGCCATTGTTCAGTGAACAGGAAGAGGCATTATTTGTAAACAATCTGAAGTACATGGCGTCACTAGGTTATGGTTATACAGGTATTTGGCATAGTTTTATACATAACTGCTTTTCTTCTGATTTATTAATCACATACTGAGCAGTCATAAATGTGCAATACTTCAACCCTAACTGTATTCAAAATATAACAGGAGCTTAACTGCATAACATCAACAGTTTTGTATTGGGCTTTTAAAATGTTATCATTAACTTTTAGGTCCAGAAGTCATTGCTAAAGCTTCAAATTACGCAGTGCACCTGGGGAAGAGATCTAAAGACCAGCCTCTATCAGAAAAATGGTACAGTGGACTTAAATCGAGATGGCAAGAATTAAAAACTTTAAGTCCAAGAGCACTGGCAAAGGAACGAGCTCAAGCAACATCTGAACATGTTGATAATTCATACTTTGAAAATCTTCACACTGTACTTTTGGCCAATGATCTTCTTGACAAACCAGAATGCATATACAACTTTGATGAGAAGGGAGTCCAAACTGAACATCGTCCGCCGAAGGTTGTTGCAGAAGCCATCACTTCACCTAAATCTTCAATTACTACGATCTTAGGTTTGTGATTCCATATATTTTACTTATTAAATTTTTTTTTGAAATTTTCAAATTCAAGTAGGGAGAGCTCTAAAAAAAGGAGATTACTTTTCTATTTATCTAATTAATTTTTCCATACTTCTTTTTTATCTTTAGGTTGTGGGAATGCACTTGGAACTCAACATCCACCATATTTTATCTTTAAAGGACAGCGCATGAGTAATGAGCTACTTGCTGAATCTACACTAGGTGTGTCTGGCTGTGTAACTGACAGTGGCTGGTCCAATTCAGACACTTTCTTGAAATACTTGAATGATCATTTTCTTAAATTTGTTCAAAGGCCAGATGAAAGCCAGCCTATTTTACTACTTTTTGATGGGCACAGGTCCCATATTAACATTCCAGTCATAGAATGGGTCAAGCAACACAATGTCATACTATTTGTACTTCCAGCTCATACTAGTCACTTATTACAACCCCTAGATGTAGGGTGCTTTGGACCACTGCAGCGTGTTTATAACTCAGAGTGTCACAAATTCTTACGAACAAGTCTAGAATCTAGAATTACTCGGTACAATGTTTGTAAGTTAGCATGTTCAGCATATGCAGCTGGATTATCTGCAAGTAACTTGAGATCTGCATTTCAGAAAACAGGTATTTATCCGTTTCAACCAGCTGCAATCTCTAAAGATGCATTAGCTCCTGCAGATGCTTATCACCTCACACCTATGACACAAAATACTGTCTGTTCGCAAAAGCCTTCTGGTGATCCCGGGGACTTTTTTCTCCTGACCATGAGTTGATTGCTAAGAAGCAGAAATTTGAAAGTAAAAAGGAACATAAAATACTGTTAGCAAAATAGTATCTGGTAATTGTATTACTAATCAAGTTGTTGAGAAAAAAATCATTGAATTCTCTGAGGGTCAGAAAAAGAGGAAAACTGAGTCATCAAAAACAGGTAAAGTGTCTAAAAAAAAAGGTATCAAAATTACCTAAACCTAAAAAAGTTCAGAAGAAACTCTTGGGATTCGAACCCCAGCCCGGTCCTTCAAAAGTTGTTGTATATCCTTCTGACTCGTCTGACTTCTCAGACACTGAAATTACTGATTCAGAAAAATGTTGTGTATGTCATAAATTTGAGCCTGAGGAACTCAGAAATATTGTGTCACTGGTTTTTGTTAAATGGGCCAAGTGCGACATTGCTGAATGTGATCACTGGACCCACTTGAAATTCTGCTGTCCTCAAAGGGTTGTCAGGTACAATGACAGTTTTGAATGTCCATGCCACCAAAGAAATTTTGAACTGACTGAAGAGTAAATTAGAAATGTCATAAAAAAATGAAACCAATTGAAAATGTTGTAAAAACCTCGTTTTTGTTGTGTTTTTCTGTTTTTATATTTGCAGAAATATTAACCTGTACTGTGGTTATGCTTCAACTGTGTTGGAATAGATATTTTGAACTGCTGTATACTTTTAAAACAATACAATGTCAAGGTCACAAAAATTGGTGGGTTTCCAAAATGGCGGACTTTATATACATGTTGTTTTTGTAGGGGTATTGTGCATCATTTAAAGGAAGTTTTCATTTTTTATAGTTTATATATTGTCTGCTGGGATATTGATTAAAAGGTCTTTGCTTTATTCATGTTATATGAGTGTCAGCATGCCAAAGCCCTTACTATAACGATTTATGGTAGGTCAACGCTACCCAACCTAAATATACAAAGATGATATTCCGTCTCTTACAGGTTCCTCAAGGTGTTTAAGTGGAGGAAGAGGTATGCTTTTATCTGTCCATTTTAAAGATGTGTGTCAAACTTCTAATTCCTTATTATACGGCGATGAATTTAAACTTATAGATGATCATTTGTGACTGGCAGATATGCAAAGACATTTGTGACTGGCGGATATACAGAAACATTTGTGACTGGTAGATATGCAGAAACATTTGTGACTGGCGGATATGCAGAAACATTTGTGACTGGCGGATATGCAAAGAAATTGAATTTTGAAAAGAACCATGATACAATCATTCCTGTCCCTTTGTTAATTTCTAACCGCTCATTGGTGGACTGCTATTTCAAGTGGACCCCGATTCTATTAATTTCATATCTATTTGCCCACAAAGTCAAAAGGGCACTGCCACTAAACTCCTTAGGTCTATTTCGTTTGTTTTTAAAATTTCTCTTTGCATTAGTAAAAAAGAACTAATTACAAGTTTTAAATACCCTACAGGAATTTTACTTCACAAACCTGCCACTATTACATTTGGCTTCTAAATTCAAAGTTCAATAATCGAAAATTAACATAGATTTAAGATTTCGTGGGAACATGTATCTATCGATTTCTAAGTAAAGAAATGATTGTCTGAATTTCATGAACTGATTTCAACAAAACCAAAAAAAATATCTACAATTATTTAATAATAATGATTTTACAGTAATGTAAACATTTCCAATTTTCTGAGGACTACAGAAATACCTTTACAGCAATGAATGTATATTTTGTAGCATTCCTGTCATCTTTTACTTGGCGTGGGTTCAAAACTTTGCGACACCATTTACAGTTCTAATGTATTATCTGCATCAAATCATACCAGCTTGAGATTTTTTCCCAAGAGGACGATTATATTGTGATGCAAACGCCGCTCTGCCAGTGCAGTATGAATAAGGGCCAACCTAATCCTGGGGGTGGATGACTAAAACCAAACTAAGTTTCAACTTTAAGATAGAGAATTTATTTTATTTAGTATAAAGATTCACAAACGATATGATTACTTTAGAAACGTTTTTTACTTATTAAACAAAGCTTCAAAATGTTAATCCGAGTTCCAATAACAAGCTTTGGAAAAGTTTAAGGAAAGATCCTTCCAATGTTTAAGCAAATAATAAAGTTAATATTTACATCTCCTGTCCCATCGCAAGTCCAGTGAATTTTCAGTAAAAATTAGGGTTAATAACAGTATTTAATACTATTAAATACTTTGCTAGTACTGTATTTGTAAATAAATAGAAGTTTAAATAAAAGTTTGAAACAATTTAGTTTAATGATGTTTGTCCAAAGTCCGAATGAGAAAAGCTCCTGATTGCCCTGTGCGGCTGACTATATTCAAATTTCCCCGCTCCCAAACTCGTATCTAAGGGAGACTCGCGCATCACGGTGGTACCCCCTCCAATCAGCTTGCAGAGATGGGAAAACCGCGGGAGATCAGTTCCAGTCATCCAATGAAAAGCCGTTCAGCCCGCTTTACCTCTTCATCCCACCGCGTCGCACAAACCTAGTGCGCTTAACTGGATACTGAAAAGAACAGCCTAACAGACGAAAATAGGGGTCTAAGGAGGCCCCTAAATACTTAGTACTGCCTAACCTAAAGATTTAGTGGTGTGACATCAGTCATTAATTGTGTTTTTCGCGATGTGATAAAAATATCCATGCGCCAACTAAAATGGAAACCTTACAAGTCAACAATGAATGAAAATAAGGAATATTTGCTTATAATTGAAAATATGGATGATACAACATCGATGAGGATCTTCTTCTATAAGTAGGTGTATGTTTCCTGGTCCATATATCGCGTGGTATGAGTATGCAATGTGCATAAAGTGTGTTTAGGTCTCATGTTTGATTTTACTTCCTGGTTCCTAGAAACGTAACACGAGATATTTTCTTATGTATTGGTGATATAGAGTATCAGGAATGAACTACAACAGCAAATTAATTATACGTCCTTACGATTGTCATCAAATTGAATGACATAATTTAATGTGACATATCCAACATGTCCAAATACTGTGAACTCAAAGGTCAAGCATGGCAGTTAGAGATGGAATCCAGGTAAACATTCTGACAGCACTATTCTGCCTGTGGTTCGACTCCGCTCGGTGCTGCTTCAAAAAAAATGTGGGTGGGAGGGAATCTGAATATCCGAAGTGCATTCTGATTTTGTGCCATGGACTTCTTGCACAAATGAACCTCATATTACACTTCCCCCACCTTTGTAAAAAAAATAATCCTCCTGGATTATCAGCATATATATAACACATTGAACATTTCCATACATATAATCTCAATAATCTCAAATATAATCTCATAGTTTTTTTGGGTTGTTTTTTTTTTTTTTTGCATTACAAGAAAATTTTAATGCAAATATACAAATCAGAAAAGAGTAACATTACAAGTCAGTCATCGGCCTATTCACTCTAAAGCAACTAGATTTTCACTTTTACCCCACCCATATCTAACACGTTCATAATTGCATCTGTGTCTGTCCACCGTTCGGCCCTTTCCAAAGCTTTTACAATTGACCACGCTTGTCTGGAGTCTGATATTTCCCCTTTAGCTATTCCTCTAAGGTAGGAGAAATTATACTGACGGATTTTATCAGGTATTCTTTCAGCCTCATTGTTGCTAACGGAAGGTTTGTCTTGGCCGTCCAACATGAGGAAGGAATATTTGTCAAAAAGTAACTTTTTAGATATTGTGGGAAATTCAGCAGTATTTTTTCGTTCAAGAAATAATGCCATTTGCTCCATTGCAAATAGGCGATTTTCTGGGGTAAGTTCCCGCCAATTACGAGGGGGCCAGGTCATTTCATGTTCAAACGCGTCAATGTCAATTTCTCGGGACCATATCCTCCTAGCTGGAGGGCACAGGGGCATTACACCTGTTGACAAAAGTTTAAAAGCTCGGTGGCGTAGTGTGGATTCTTCATTATTTGTGACAGATGAAGAAGTCCCGGACGAAGAAGAATCTGACGAAACTGAAGAATCCGAAGTGGAATCTGTGTCTTCAGCATCTACCTCTGAACCTACTCTCACGTGTCTGATGTCTCTTTTTATATTGGCCTTTCTACTTATATCACCCCTTTGTGCCCCTGTAATTACACCACTGCTTCCACTTGCCTGTTCTATAGTGTCCACCTTACCATTCTGAACCCCATTCTCTACCATCCCTGTCCCACCTTTCCCAGTTTCTTTATCTATCATTTCTATCTCGCCGTTCCCTGTTCCTCGGTTATCCTTATCCATAATACTTACTATCCTATCCACTGCACATCTGGTTTCAACTGAATTTAATTCCCGTTCGACAGTCTTCGTGCTTAGAACTGGAAGTATTTCTCCTGTCACAGGATCTAGCGTGAAAGGTGCATCTCCCTTTTCATCCAGCTTCTTTGCTGTGAATGTTTCTGTCTCTTCCTCCCCCAGCTCACAGGGAAATTCAAATTCATAAAAGTCTCCTTTCATTGTGATTCTAGTATTTTTTTCGTCCTTTTTCGTCGTATTTTGTTCTTTATCTGTGTCATTATTTGAGGTCTTCAGCTTTTTTTTACTTCCTTGAACGGTTTGTGTACTTTGTCTTTTTTCAGGTTTTCCCTTTTCATTGGTTTTATGTGGTGTTTGATTGTCTTTCATGTGTTTTCGTCCTTCGTTTTCACTTTGTTTTTCACTGTTTTCTTTGTCTTTGTTTTGGGACTGTCCACTGTCTTTCCTCTTTTTATCATTATCCTCTAAACTCATTGACCGTCTTCCTCTTTCTTTCCCTTTAGATTGTTTTTCACCCTCCTTCCATTCCCTGTTAATTCTGTCCAAACGTTCTTTTCTGTCATCAAACCCATCCGCCCACGTACGAACTTCCTGTCGGATGGAGAAGGCTAGGTCACTATTGTATGGTGTAACAGAATCCACTGCTTTCGCATATTCCAATGGACTACGTGTCATGTAAAATCCAGCTTGCCTGGAGAACATTTCCCTGGACTTCCATGGCAAATCATTGTGAGCAGTCCTCACGTGAGATTCTAGGTCGTTGACCCTTGTATAGGGTTTTTCCACGCCAAAACACCATGGACATAAAACTGTAAGCACTCTGTGTGCAGGACCAATCATATGCTGTTTCAGAGCACCCCATGTCCGGAACATACCGTCGCAAAGTGTGCAATCAAACCTAAAAATAAATGGTCGTGTTAGTCATGTTAGTCTTTTCCAGAGTTTCCATGTTTATGATTTATTAGTTTTGTTAGTGACAAAGAAAAGATTAAAAAGACTTTGCCACCCACAGGAGTCACGAGGAATATTTACCCGAATCTCAAAAAAAAAAAAAAAAATATGCGAGGAACTTCCAAAACCGAACAGTTTTGTCTTCTGGTATATATATCCTGTAGAAAGAAAGAACAAGTCATTTTACACAGGTGTTGAGCACTTTGTTTTATTGTTACACATTTACACATGTTTACATTCAATATTGTTACACTTTTACTATTGTTGTTGTTATACATTTACTCTTGTTGTTTCACTCATTTACACTTGTTATTGTTATACTAAATACTCTGGTTTACTTCATATAAATAAGACAACAGGTACATTTGCATTGTTTATTAAGCATCATTGACAGTACAAGGGTTATCGTCCAACGTTACATGTTACATTTCCAATTGAAATTCAGACATATTTGCTAACATTGTCGCTCCTTACGTATCCAGTTAGGCACCTTATTCCCATAGTATGGATACAATCTGTCAACATGATAGGCTTTTGGTTTTCCTTTGCACGTTCTCTTCACCATACATACCAAATCATCCACGGTCTTTGTTACTAGAAACGGCCCCTTCCATTTATTCACCAATTTAGAGCTGATTCCCACTTTCCTTGTAGGATCATGCAGCCAAACTAGCTGCCCTTTGATGTAACCTTTCCGTTTCCGAGACTTACTGTCATAGTGCTTCTTCTGATACCTTGCAGCGACCCTCAAGTTCACCCTCGCTAAGTCATGACACTTCTTCAGTTTGTCTTCAAGGTCCATTACATATTCACTGGAGTCTGCAAACTCCATCTGCGCCTTAGGTCGTCCCACAACTGCTTGCATTGGCAGCGTTACCTCGCGGCCCAGGACCATCTTGTTTGCACTAAGCTTTAAACTACTGTGAGGAGAGCTTCGGTATGCCATCATCACCATTTGAAGGTATCTATCCCAGCAATCAATCTGCGAGCTACAGTACGATTTAAGCATCGATATCAGTGTCTTATTAAAGACTTCCACTAAACCGTTGGCCTGCGGCCGAAGAGACGTAGCATGTGTTTTCTCAATGTCCAAAAGTTCACATAATTCCTCCATAAGTCGTGACTCGAAGCACTTCCCCTGGTCAGTGTATATCTGCAGAGGCACACCATATCTCGTTATGTATGTGTCAACAAGGGCCCTGACAACCGTTTTTGATTCTATGTTTGGTATAGCTACGCTTTCCGTCCACTTAGTAAACCAGTCAGCCATTACGAGGATGTACTTATTACCGGAAGTGGTCACCGGAAGCGGCCCAAGGATATCCATCATAAGTCTCTCTCCAGGTTCCCCAACAACATACTGTCCAAGGGGTGCTTTATTTGCTGTTCTTGACAGTTTTGCTGCTGCACACTCGTGGCATTCTTTGCAATATCTCTTAATCGTATCTACCATCCCTGGCCAATAGAATGCTTGTCTGATTTTCCCCAGTGTCTTTTCTATACCGAGATGCCCACTGCAAGGCGTGTCGTGATGATATCTTATAACATCACGTTGTCAGTCTTTGGGTGTTACCAATTGGTAAAAATGATCGCCGTCGTCTGTGTCAAATTTTCTGTACAGCAAATTTCCAACTATCTCTAGTCTATCCCACTGCCTCCATAATGTTTTCAGGTGTGAGGAATTTGCTGAAATATCTGCCCAGGTTGGTCGCTGTTTGCCATCTTGCAAGTCTATCTTGATCTTTGCAATATCCTTGTCTTGCTCCTGACTTAACGACACATCGATGGGGTCCCATCCATCTAAAAGAAATTGATTGCTAGACAGTCTTGATGATGCCTCATTCGTCTTACTTCTCGTGATAGCTCTGATTGTTTCCTCGGATGTCTTCTCAAAAGGTTTTGTTGATGCTTCAAAGTCGATCTGAAGCTCCTGTTGACGTTTGCACGATTTGCACGGCATTCTCGAGAGAGTGTCAGCATTAGAATGACTCTTTCCACTTCTGTGTACCACCCTCAAATTGTAAGTGTTTAATTCTTGGAGCCATCGTGCGACCTGTCCTGTGGGCACTTTTAGCGTCCGCATCCAGCTGACAGCGGCGTTATCAGTTCTTAAGAGTACTTCCTGTCCATAAAGATAACTATGAAAATGCTTTAATGCCATAATAACTGCCAAGAGTTCCTTCCGAGTTATACAATAGGCTCGTTCATGAACGTTCATCGATTTACTCATGTAGGCAATGACTCTTTCCTTTCCGCCTTGCACTTGACGCAAGACAGCACCACATGCAGAATCCGAAGAATCTGTGTCAAGTATAAATTGTGAACCTAACACTGGATATGCAAGTACCGGTGCTGTAGTAAGCGCACATTTGAGTGTATCAAAAGACTTCTGGCATTCTTCTGTCCAATTGAATCTATTGCTTTTCTCACAAAGTTTGTGCAACGGTCTTGCAACCTCGGAAAATCCTAAAACAAACTTCCTATAATAAGAGGCCAGTCCAAGAAAGCTACGCACTTCCTTACTGTTCTTCGGTGTTGGCCAGTCCTTAACAGCTTTGATCTTTTCTGGGTCTGTTTCTATTCCTTCCTCCGAAACAACATGTCCAAGGAAATGTGCTGATTTTTGGAAGAAGATGCATTTGGATGGCTTAAGCTTCAGCCTCGCCTCCCGCAACCGTTGGAAAACATGCTCTAGTCGTTCGAGACATTGGTCCACAGAATTGCCTGGAGTTATGATATCATCCATATATAATAAAGACTCGACCCATTGTATCCCTCTTAGAACGGTTTCCATTAGCCTTTGAAAGGTGGATGGAGCATTTACAAGCCCAAATGGCATGACCCGGAAGTGAAACAGTCCTTGCCCACTTGTTGAGAAAGCTGTTTTTAACTTGTCATCTTCCTCCATCTCTATTTGCCAGAATCCGCTACAGAGATCCATCGTATCTTGGACTGTCACTTCATTAAGCTGACGGTAGTCGATACAAAACCTAGTAGAACCGTCTTTCTTTGAGACCAACACTACGGGAGATGACCAAGGACTATTGGATGGCTCTATAACACCTTTTTCTAACATCTTTTCTACCTCCTCCTTCTCAGTTTCGCGTTTCCCATATGGTTGCCTCCTTGCTTGTTGCCGAATTGGATACGAGTCCCTTGTGTTTATTTTATGTTTCACCATGTTGGTGCATCCTAGATCGCCTGAATCTTTTGCAAAAACGTCCTGATAATTACTTGGTAAGGTTGCAAACTTCTCTCTATCAGCATCCTCCAAATGCTCTTTTCCTAAGTCAAACATTGATTTCATGTGTTCTGGCATAGAATCTTGCGCAGACTTCTTCATATTTCCGTGAAAAGTGTCTGTCACGACTGAACACATTTCCGATTTTCCATTGACTCTATCCATCGTAAATCTATCTTCAAATATTGGATGACAACGACCAATTTCTTTACCCTCCTTAATTGTATAAGTATCTTCAGTTTCGTTTATAACCCCTATAAATAATTCGTTACAATGCGGGTCCAGTATTCCCTTGATGACCTTCATGTCATTCAATTGATGAGTTTCCATCTCACCTACAAATGCGACTTCTGGTAAGAATTCTGAGCTTGGTATTTTAACTGGCACCAGCATGCAGGTTTTAGCAGGTATCTCTATTTCCCCTCCAACAGTTACACGACACACTCTATCAATAGACTCCTTTGTTTCACATTGAATTGCATATCCATCTTTTGTATTAAGTTCCATTCTCTCCAGATTCCATTGAACTATGTTTTTCATAATGAAGTCCTGTCCTAATAGTCCGGGTAGAGATATGTCACATACTATAATAGTGGTTCGTGCTTTAAAACTTCCAAAATCAATGTCCGCTTCTATTAAGCCATACATAGTGATGTTTGTTCCATCAACTGAATTTACGTTGATATCTGTCATATGCAGTGGGTATATTTCTTCTACTCCACATGTCTCGAATGTCTCTCTAGATATCAGGGTTGCAGTGGACCCACTATCCAACAAAAAGTGTATATCTACGTCGTTCATTTTACCATGAACATACAATCCATTATCCCAAGAATACTCTGTGCTTCCCACTTTACCTATTCTTGGTGGTGTTGCATTCTGCTCTAGTGTTGCTTTATAGTGACTAGGTCGATTTCCCTTCAACTTCCCCTCCGTCATCTCACGACCTAACGAGATGACGGCTTGAAGTTTTCCTGGTTCCTAGGGCGAGGCATGTTTGGTTGTCTATTCTTTTGTGGACATTGTCTCCAAAAATGACCCCTTGCCCCACACGTGAAACATGTTTTGTCTGCAACTGGTGTCTTGCCAGCAGCTTCAAGTTTATCCAGGCGTACTTCTATCTTCTGAATGGCTGATGTTAGTGTCTTCATGTCTAACATATCTCTAGATTCAGCAGGTTTCTCGTCCTTTGACCTCTCCATAGCTACACCCCTTATCGTCCCGACAGATGTGTTCGCCCTACCCAGCACGTCTTTATAGCGTTCAACTATTTCTACAGCTTCCCGGACAGTTCTACAGCCTCTATCCATTAGCCTGCACCCCATTTCCGGCGAAAAGCTCTTATAGAAATGTTCTAAAGCTAACATCTCCTGTGCATCCGGGCCCAGTGACACATATGCCTTTTGAGCGTACATCCGAATTTCATCCCCGAAGTCGGCAACAGTTTCATCCTTCCGGCGAGTCCTAGTCTGAATCCTGGACAACCATCGATTTGCTTGCCTTCTATTGCCAAACCTTTGTTCCAGGTTAGCAGTAAGTACCCTATATGAGCGCTTCTCATGTTGAGCCAGGGAACTGTAGTGTAGCCTTGCTTGTCCTTTAAGTAAAGTCGCGAGGTACAACAGCTTCTCTTTGTCAGACCAATCTGCAAACTCTGCACAGTCATCAAAGTAAGCTTGATACAGATCCCAGTCTTCTTCACCCGTGTAAGGATCTGGTCGAATGTTTGGTGCACTGCGCCTGAAGTAACGGTCCCTAGCTATGTAAGCATGATCTCCCTCATCTCTACGATCATCATCCCCGTCTTCCATTCCAGGATGATTCATATTAAAATTAACTTCTGAATCCGAATCCTGCTGTTCAGCCATAATAAGAAGATATATGAGCTATCTTTTAAATAAATGAAATAATATGAGCTTTCTCTAAATAACAAAAAAAAAAAATAAATAAATACTGGACTTTACTATGTCTTGTAGATAAAAAAAAAACAATGGACCAAGAGTGTGACGTGGAACGGGTGTCCTGATCTGTATGGTCGCTCTTGGACTTTTCTAGACACGTCCCCTATCTAGATCAAACTGTTCCAAAGCCTCCAAGCACCACAATTCCTGTTAGAAGATAGGGTGTGCGACGCTGAACGGGTGTGCGACGCCGAACGGGTGTGCGGCACGGAAAGGGTGTGCGGCGCCGAACGGGTGTACGGCACGGAACGGGTGTGCGGCGCCGAACGGGTGTGCGACGCCGAACGGGTGTGCGACGCCGAAAGGGTGTACGGCACGGAACGGGTGTGCGGCGCCGAACGGGTGTACGGCACGGAACGGGTGTGCGACGCTGTTTGGTCCCTCTTAACCTTTTCTAGACAAGTCCCCTGTCTAGACCAAGTTTTCCAAAGTATCCAGTCGCCAAAGGCCTTGTCAGTGGTCAGCCGTCTGTTGTCGCACGGGTGTGCGACGTCGATCAGATGTCCAAAATGTCCGAGTAAAGGTCCGTAATTTCGAAAATATATCAAAATCCCACTCTTCTGACACCAGTGTGATGAAAACGCCGCTCTGCAAGTGCAGTATGAATAAGGGCCAACCAAATCCTGTGGGTGGATGACTAAAACCAAACTAAGTTTCAACTTTAAGATAGAGAATTTATTTTATTTAGTATAAAGATTCACAAACGATATGATTACTTTAGAAACGTTTTTTACTTATTAAACAAAGCTTCAAAATGTTAATCCGAGTTCCAATAACAAGCTTTGGAAAAGTTTAAGGAAAGATCCTTCCAATGTTTAAGCAAATAATAAAGTTAATATTTACATCTCCTGTCCCATCGCAAGTCCAGTGAATTTTCAGTAAAAATTAGGGTTAATAACAGTATTTAATACTATTAAATACTTTGCTAGTACTGTATTTGTAAATAAATAGAAGTTTAAATAAAAGTTTGAAACAATTTAGTTTAATGATGTTTGTCCAAAGTCCGAATGAGAAAAGCTCCTGATTGCCCTGTGCGGCTGACTATATTCAAATTTCCCCGCTCCCAAACTCGTATCTAAGGGAGACTCGCGCATCACGGTGGTACCCCCTCCAATCAGCTTGCAGAGATGGGAAAACCGCGGGAGATCAGTTCCAGTCATCCAATGAAAAGCCGTTCAGCCCGCTTTACCTCTTCATCCCACCGCGTCGCACAAACCTAGTGCGCTTAACTGGATACTGAAAAGAACAGCCTAACAGACGAAAATAGGGGTCTAAGGAGGCCCCTAAATACTTAGTACTGCCTAACCTAAAGATTTAGTGGTGTGACATCAGTCATTAATAGTGTTTTTCGCGATGTGATAAAAATATCCATGCGCCAACTAAAATGGAAACCTTACAAGTCAACAATGAATGAAAATAAGGAATATTTGCTTATAATTGAAAATATGGATGATACAACATCGATGAGGATCTTCTTCTATAAGTAGGTGTATGTTTCCTGGTCCGTATATCGCGTGGTATGAGTATGCAATGTGCATAAAGTGTGTTTAGGTCTCATGTTTGATTTTACTTCCTGGTTCCTAGAAACGTAACACGAGATATTTTCTTATGTATTGGTGATATAGAGTATCAGGAATGAACTACAACCGCAAATTAATACGTCCTTACGATTGTCATCAAATTGAATGACATAATTTAATGTGACATATCCAACATGTCCAAATACTGTGAACTCAAAGGTCAAGCATGGCAGTTAGAGATGGAATCCAGGTAAACATTCTGACAGCACTATTCTGCCTGTGGTTCGACCCCGCTCGGTGCTGCTTCAAAAAAAAATGTGGGTGGGAGGGAATCTGAATATCCGAAGTGCATTCTGATTTTGTGCCATGGACTTCTTGCACAAATGAACCTCATATTACAATATTATAGAGGAAATTGAATGGCTGTCCGATGGCTTTGCGCGAAACTGTTGTAAAGAACAAGATTTAAAAGTTTCTCTCCAAGACCTCAGGTTATTGCTGCATTGTTCTGACAATTATCTTAAATATATGTCGTTGCCTTTTCAGTTTCAGTAACTTCTTTATTTGTCCATGTAGAAAACATTTTTATCTAAGAGATCCGATATTGCATCTTTTCTTAACCATGCACAACAATATCTTTTTTAGCAAGACAGATTATTGTATTTTAACAAGTTATATCTATTTTGTCTGATTAATATTTGGTCTGTTTGTTGGTAATCAATTGGACCAAACTTGTACAATATTTGTTTTAACAGTCTGAACAAAAGAGATAAAATTGGCGCTTAAATGCAATCATAGTAGAGACAGAAAGAAATTGCTCAGACACATTTGTATCACTTACTATTGGCCTGTGAAAAGTCATTTTCATAGAAGCTATTAATAGATTCTATAAGAAGATCCTCTGCAAGCATAGCACGCAATTAAGAAGAACAATAGCAGGCTTGGTTTCACTGAGTCTGTTCAGAGAGGTATTGAAAGTTGCTACATCGGCAACCTTAATAACGGTTATTATAGTAAAATTAAATGTCCAAAAAGAACTGGAAAATATAACATCATTGTTGCTAAGCCTATTTTCAACAAACTTATGTTGAAAAATATCCCTGGATAAAGACCTACCTATAAAGGAATTTCTGACCTTGAAATCGGACTTCTGTTGAACAAAAGGCATATAAGAAAATGAAATCAGCAATTTCCGAGTTTATTCTTTTATATTTATGCACACTTAGTTATTCATCAAAAATTCTTGATTTCAAAAAATAAGATATCTCAGTTTCTAGATTAAGTTCTTTAATTTATTGTGTAAAACATGTAAATTTGTTTTCGTCCTAGTTTGAAAATGAAGAGAAAGACAAAGAAACATCTCGATTAAAAAATAAACACATATTATATTATTATATCCCATCCACTTTTATAAAGTCTATAAGAAGATCCTTTGGAAGCATAGAATGCAACTAAGTAAAACAATAGCAGACTTGATTTGATTGAGTCTGTTCATGGAAGGTTATGAAAAGTTTAACAGCCCTCACGCCAACCAACCCCTACCGCCAGTACCGGCTTATGGGGGATCCTATTATACAGGCATAAACCCAACAAACAGATAATTCATATATATATATATATATATATATATATATATATTCACAGTATGTCTACTTGAAATTGGGAAACGGTAAAAGTAGAGAACTTTGGTTTCAAATAATTGTAAATATGTCCATATAGAATATGGATTTAGTACGTCCTAAACGCTTCTCATTGGTTTTGAACTTTAAATACCCTGTTGAGATAATTTCTGACAAGAATCATTTCCTAGAAAAAAAATATGGATTTTAAAGGGGCATGCCTCAAATTACAGGATTCCTTTTTTATTTTTTATTTTTTTTTGTTATTAATTAGTTATAAGAGTACCGAATGCTGGTGACTACCTTTGTCTGAGCGAGCATTGTAGTTGTTTGTAGCATCCGCTCTAAAACGGAAATATTGCAGTTTGTTGCTCTATTTGAGACAGTGATACACTTGTTTGAAGTTTCAGGTCAGGCAAATTTGTTGAATGATTAATCTGATGCTTACAATAGAATTACACTAAAGATTGCAGCTGAATTGTAGGTTGACAAAGGGAGACAAGATTGCTCAGTTATCTCTACTGATGGCTTGAACTGGATATTATAATATCGCCACTCTAGTACAACAAAATTGTCAGGAAGACTGAAGTGACTGTCTTTTTGTTACTGTAGAAAGGATTTAACATAGACACTTGTGTAGTTTGAAAAAAAATGTTTGTAAAGACGTATAATCCCTTTAGGTGTTCATAATTTATTCATAATCTATCACATAACACGTCTAAAGTTTTTATTACTATTACACAGTCTACATTAATGGCTGTAAAAGCAAACAAACACACAAAAGCTATGTCAGTCGAATGTAGGCGGGTGCAGAAATTTGTACCAGACGAAATGTCTCTTTTGTGCAATACTGTCTGTGCTTATCTTTTTGTCTATGCTATTTTTTTGCTACTTTGTTTACATTAACATCTAAAGTTCAATTATTGTTCAGTATACAAACCCATTTATCATCCCAAATTGACTTTCATTCATCGATTGCCAGTATCTAAATGCAATTTAATTTTAGTTCCTTACTGCCAAACACTCTAGGAATTTTCTGCGATCAATATTACAAAGAGCACCAAATGTACCTCTGTAAAATGTTTATTTAGATAGTTTACGAGTAACGAGTAGATAATTGCTGTATGTGACCATTTAGAGATCCACATTTAGTTATTTACTTCCACTTCGGTTAAAATCATTGATGTTTTATTAGGATTTCACTGGATTGATTTAAGTAGGACGTTTTTATGCCAAGTCAAAAATTTGAAGGAGCTCATGGGGGGAACAAACATTGCACTGTGTGCGAACTTCGGGATTTTTTTTGTGGGAGAAGTTTTTGATACCTGCACCAAGTAATGACAAAAATTCCTTTGAATATCACAATTCTATATGTTCATACAAGTTGAGTTTCCATATCAGAACAAAATCAAGATAATATTACCACAGTGAAGTTGAACTGACCTATGCTAAATTGAAAGAAGTGAATTTGAAATAGAACATGTGTTGAATAAGTTTTCGCGTAAATACTACTATTATTACTCAATTTAAATGTAATTACAATGTATATATTGAAGGCAAAACCTAGCAAAAGGGTTTATTGCTATCATTTCGTTTCCCTTCCCTGGCTTTGTCCGCAAGTCTGTCCGTCCACTAATTCCATGATAAGATAAAATTGATACTAAATTAACCAAACCAATCTGTTTCCCCCACACACTTTCCTAAGATTCTTATCATGTGTGGTTTCTTCCTTTAATCACGAAGTTAAAATCACAATAAAATCACACTTCAAGTTATTTACTTAATTAAGCATTACAGATTTTACTCAAAGTGGAAGTAAATGACTAAATGAGTAACTTTTTAATGGACACACATAGCAATTATCTACTCCTTGATAAACCATCTTAATAAGCATTTCAGCACGGAAATCACGCGTTTGATCTCTGTGGGATGTGCAGATATTCCAAAGCTGCTTGGAAGCAGAGATAAAAAATAAATTGTTTTTGATACAGCCCATCTAGAAATGAAATTCAATTTGGGATGATAAATGGACTTGTATACATATACTGAATAATAATTGAACTTGCAATGTAATTGAAAGTAAACTAGCAAAAGAGTGTACAAATGTTCAATCAAAACAATATAAAAGACCAGCCATGAAAGTAGTCTGTTTGATTGGTGAGTTTGTTTTATAGGTCACACTAAAGTAATTGATTTCATGATACACGGTTACTGATTCAGGCACAGGCAGGCAACTGGGTAGAACTACCGACCTTTTTCAAGTCAGTAGTGCTCAAACTCGCAGAGCTGATAGGAGAGTGAATCAAAGTAATCAAAGCGGCTACAACCATTCGGCTGCAGAAAACATACCATTACCAAAAATGATGAGTTTATTTGCGCTAATGGTTTGCGAAAAGTGCGATTGATAGATTCCTTACCAACACAACTTATCGGCACTAAAGTGTTCTCTACAATGCAAATAAATGGAATTGCCCGCATGAATCAGAACGTATTGTCTTTCTATTAGACTGCCTTACAGAAAATTCCCCTCGAGCTGTTGCTATGCATAAATGTCTATCTTGTTGCACTCTTGCAGAACATGCACATGTCTATGCAACTGCCAACATTTTATATACAAGGTAGCTAAGTACCTTTTTAAACATTTATGCACGATCTTCCAACCTCAAACCCCACTCCTCAAAACACATCATTGATAGTTTTGCTTTTAATTGAGGCGATGAGGTAATTACGTTCACAAATGATTGGTAAAGGGAAAATCATACAATGTCATGTATTTAGACACTACTTTAGTCACGTAAAGGTAATTAGGTATCTTAAAGGCGTACGCTAGAATTCCCTGTATATGAGATGGGCGAAACGTTCCCCAATACTAATATTTCTTCAAACTTTGGATATTGAATGACAATCATCTAAGAAACAATTTTCAATACCGATGACCTATGATTTTTAATGCATATTTTTGTTTCTTAGATGATTGTCCTTCAATATCCAAAGTTTGAAGAAATTCTTTCATAGGGAAAAATTTCGCCCGAATTCTAGCGTGCGCCTTTAAGAAATTTAATGTGATTTATTTACCAGTTGTCTACTGACTACTAACCTGTTCTCTGCAACTGGCATCGTCAATACAATATTGAGGAAGAATATTGATTAGACATAGTAATAGACAACAGTCGTCATGTCCAGATACCATAAAACTTGCGTCTTGTTTTCTTTCCACCCTTACCATGCTAAATTTCTATAATGAACTTGTCCACCTTTCAATTTGGACAATCCCATTAACTGTTAAAAGGGATGCTTACCAAAAGATACTGACTGAATGGTGAACAGTGCAGCCCATGCTCAGACTACACTTGTAGCAATGGTAGAATCACTTTCCGCCAGCAGGCTAAGGGTTAATATACGAAAATAAACGCCTTTTTTCTTTCTATACAGATATATAGTGAATGGAGATAATTTAGGGTAACTTTTAGAATATTTAGTGAGACAAACCTCTCAATAATCTCAAACAGGCATTGTGGTGGTAGTTCGATATTGTTTTAGTCATATTTGAAGGATAGATTATACAGTAAACTGTATTTTATCGCTTGAAATGCTTTTACTTTAAGGAAAGGCACTGATAAAGTCCATGATTTATGAAAACTAGACTTTGCATATCTGCAGAACATTGCTTAACTTAATCTCTGATTTCAGTGACTTGTCATGTTTTCTGATAAACTGTAGCCTAAGCAAGGTTCTTACTGACCGGAACAGGAGGCACTGACTTCAAGGCCTGGATAAGGTCCTATCTTCTTGAGTGACAAGTACACTAACTCCTGTATGAATTAAGAGGAAGCATGCCTTAGTGGACCACTTGAATAAAAAAAAGCCACTTGCCTGAAGCAGCAAGTCCTTGCCAAACTGTTTTTTTTTTCAATTAAAAGTTGTCTCAAGCAGCCATCTGCCTTTAACTGCCTATTTGTCTCCATTTGTTTGGCTGCTAAATATAGATTTGACTGTAATAAAACAAGATAAACAACTGTACGTAAATTAGATCACAGACCAGTAGTACATTTTTTTCAACCTCTAAATATTACAACCATCTGAAGGGCTAACCAGAAGTGTTGAAAACAGCATTCTTCACAATAACCATTCAGTGGATCAAGTATTCTTCACAAGTAAATGAAAACTTAACCGTATGGGCCAAAATGTTAGAAATGTAAAATGAAATTAAGATCTAGAAATAGTTGGGCATGTAAAACATCAGAATATTTTGACGTGTTTTTGGATGAACATACATATAAAAAGCACAAAGTAAGAATGGATTTCAAATCAAGAAATAATTATTGTTTCGGTGTATTTACATATTCACTCTCAAGCCTGTAACTAGGGGTAAGGCAAATTTGAGATAATTCGATTCCTCATAATATTGCGATATTTGTTTACGAAAAGTTTTAGAAGAAGTAATTGTCAATTCAATTCCCTGTATATCAAGAAAAATATATTTTGGCATGGCCTGATCACATGAGAAAATATTGATCTGGACGGAGTGAAGGACATTGCGAGGTAATTACATTAATGAAAAAGTTCTCCAGTCTAAATAACTGTCATTTTGTTAACGAACTCCTAAAATGATGCCGCACATTATCTTAATGGTACTTGTAAGAATATAGACTACCCACCCAATATATGACAGCTACATGTCATTTTGTGAATACTAGAACGTACTTAAAGTTTGCAATTTGTAATATAGTGTGTTTCTGATAAATAAACAAGTAACGTAAGGGTCACACCTCTAGATTTACACCGAAATATTAAACAAATCAAAGACGGTGCTTATTTTTTTCTAATGGGTTTTTACGTCGCATCGACACAACTTCGGGTCATATGGCGACTTTCCAGCTTTGATGATAGAGGGAAAACCCAGGTGCCTCTCCGTGCATTATTTTAAATCTGTAAGAACCACCGACCTTTCATAAGCCAGCTGGATGGCTTCCTCACATGAAGAATTCAACGCCCCGAGTAAGGCTCGAACCCACATCGGTGAGGGGCAAGTGATTCGAAGTCAGCAACCTTAACCACACGGCCACGGAGACTCCCTCACTATTATTAAACTCAGTAGTATTAATTGATGCTGAACAGATAAGTTACTCTCCGTTTTTTACAGTCTGATTAACACTTTAGACAATATACTGTTTATACACAAAAATTGCATGTAACTCACAGAGGAACATGAATTTTGATTTTTGTTTGCAATAGTTAAAAACTGGAAAGCTGTTATATTTGATGATCCTTTGGTATCACGGTGTTCAATCAATGTTACAGAAATAGATATCAGCTTAAGCCGGTGCTGGGGGTGGGGGGATGTATGGGAGGGATATTACACATTTAATTATTTCATAACCTCTTATGAACAGATTCAATCAAATAAGAGTCTACTTTTATGTTGTTTGGTTGCATTCTGTGCTTCCAAAGGATTTTTTCACGGATTTTTTCATAAATAATAAAAAATATTTACATCTGGAGGCAGACGTCTGAAATGCAAATCGACCACACATAGAAATCATCTTAAATTTTGTTAAAAATTGTATTTTTGTAAACTACACCCTTTGGTGAATAATTGTTGCATTTATTACAGTATTTTTGATACATCATGTTTTTCAACTATTTTATGCCTTTCTACTTCTTTTACTGTCTCTCAGTGTGGAAGAGAAAACTTTTCATTCATAGCTTTAAGGTGCTGTAGAGGTTGCAACAAAATACTATTTCATGAACTTATCAGTGACTTTTCTTCAGATTAAGTTTCATTTCTATTTTTGTGCTGTTCATCTAAATGACTTTTGGTTGCAATTTTAGCAGAAATTGCAAAAACCATAAAGAGACGGGGTTTTCGTCTTTCAAAACTTGACATAATTACTTTTTGCAATACTCTTTTGATATAAAACTGAAGATTTGGTCCGTGATAAATCATTGCATCAGAAAACAAATACCATTTGTTGAAAATAAATTTGCCTCAAAAACTACCAGATATACCTGAAGATCAGGCATTCCTTCCAATAGCAGGTTTTGCTCTTTATTCAGAGTCTAATTACGGCTGTATAATAATCGGGCTAATTAATGAAATTGACTCTTTATGATCTAAAGGGAATGTTTAAGCGAACAGATTACATCCAATATTGCACAAGTTTTATGCGAAAATGTTACCTCCAATTTGCACAAGTTTGTTCAACTACCAACTAGCAGACAGGTAATTAATCAGTTATACGAATGTTAGAAAATCACTTGTTAAGGTGCAATATTTCTGCCTCTGAGAGTAAGACGTTATGCAAGGTTAAAAGCTGTATCAATAACTGTTAAAAGTCTGACTTCGAGTATTGATATGTTAAAATATACAGATTCATTCCACTTTAAAATTTCATTGGGGAGGGGCTATATAAATATTTGTAACTGTTTTCTTTTCTCCGACCTCATATTATGTTGATACCATTAACAGCTTTATATATTAGGCCAGTTCACAGACTAAGTCCCAACTCTGACTGGTTTTGACAAAATTATGTCCTATTTTCTTTTAGAAAATGTCCAAAAAATAAAATGACTTTTCCTTCATGATACTTGATTTCAAATATTAACTACTTTTTCCCACATCTTTTGCGAAATAGACTTTTTTCTTTTATCAACAACTTCATTTTAAATAAAGAATAAGCAACTTATGTCTTCTGATTTAAAATGCCATTTTATGTATAGTACAAGTAGTAGTTGAGAAGTAACATCAAAGTTGTATTTCATATTAAAAACAATTCTATAAAAATAATAGTGCTACTAATTTTACGGGTCATCCCCTGGCAGAAACTCACCAAGATATAGCTCTAAAAACATGTTAACAAATACAATCAAGGGAGAAAACAAAACGTGATAGAGGGAAGAAAGTAAACCAAACTTATCTCCTGTTATTAAAATGATGATGAATAAAATGATGAATAAATATTCGTAAAATTTCTGATTTCTGGGATCGATTCTCGGGAAACAAAAAAGGTAACTTTGTACTGTAACATTTCAGCTGCTTATTACTCTAAAGTTTTGCCGCATTACCACATAATTCGGTAAGGTAATGATACAATCCAGAACCCTCATAATCTCTAATAGACATTTTGTTAATACAGTCGTATGAAGCTACATGTACAGCTTTGGTAGGGATGAAGCAAATAAAAAATGCTACAAAAACTTGTGTAATCTTGAAAGATATTTCCTTGAAAACTTTGCAATGCTGGATGTTTTCTATTTAAAAACTACCACATATCACAAGTTATTTTAGTGCAAATTGCATCTTTCATTTTTGTCCAAACTGTTAAAACAAATATCGCACAAAGGTTCAGTACCAACAGACAGACTGAAAGGTAATCAGTTACACAACAGATTTTGTGGTAAAATAAGATTGATAGACAAGTATGTGTTAAAATTTGGTATATCTGTCTTTTAGTACGAAAACTGTATATTATAATACTAACCAACTAAACTGCAATGTGTTTTCTTTGCGAGATTTTTCATTAACGTGCAGAGCGGTGTATAAAATTTTAGCTTTGGGATGGAATTGTAAAAATAAATGCTGAAATTTAATGTAGGTGTAAATATTCGAAAGCGCCTTTTGTATCGTAAAATAACATATAGGTCATTTTCCCTTAATATTTTTGATATATTTTCTACATGAATGTTTTCCAAAACAATGGGTCCAGTGTCTATTATAATTTTGTTCAATAGTTTTGGCTCTTGTTGGCGTTTGATATTTTCTATAGGAAGATACAGGTTTATTATGAAAATATTACATATAAAAATGCATTTTAAACATAGCAAAACGGAACATCAACTGAAAGTAAGAGAGCATTTCTGACGCGTGAAACATACAAGTCTTATGTACATTTTGTATTCATTGTTTCATCTCTATTCATAGAAAAATTGATTGAATATTTTCCACATTACCATTGTTATCGTTCAAGTGTCGTGGAATTGGTCCCAATTTGTCACTTCATTCCAAAACTACTGTAACTGTATATAAACTGAGACGAAAATACAATAGTTTTACACTGATTGGTGACGATTTCTATTCAATAAAGGTTGTTTGTTCTGGGATCAAGTCTAAAGTGCAATTTTGTTTGCTCTTTAAAGGGCCATACCAATGCATTTTTTAAGGCGGAAAAGGAACTGGACTCTTTCATTAAGTAATTTAAACTGTTGCAAACAATAAGAAGGAAGATGTAGCAGTTTTTTGAACAACATGGTGTGACCCCTAATATGTAAAACAGTCTCTTGGAAAGGGTGTGGGCGTAGAATTACGTATTTTGTCAAAAATAAAAGATGTACAACAGTTATTTCAAATTTGCACCAATGCCGTTTAAGGACAGAAAATATACTGCATTGTTCTTAATAACAGCAGAAAACTACATTTCCTCTTAGAACAGCAAACAGCAAACACCTCCATTGTTTATTCAGAACAGAAAGAAACCGTTCATTATTGTGTAAAAAGAGCACCTACTTTGCTTACATTTTGTTTGAGAGTCACATTTTTTTTTTCAGAAATGTAAAAATGTCTTCTTTTCCATTCAGAAAAAAAGATCGATATCACTTTTTTCACTCCGAAAGCATATACATGTATCTTATTAACAGAGCCTGTTTTCTATCACTCTGAATAATACTTGACATAAGATAACACAGTTCATTTACTGGGGGATAAGGGGTAGCTAAAAGGGTGGGGTGTAGGGTAAAGTAAAAAAACAAGGATGAAAATTCAACAGGGAAAGTCACGTTCCTAAAACTCAGTCTCCCTACACCGTAAACCACAGCAGCGCAAACACGCACTAACACAAACCAAACACACTCATATAGTAAAAGGACAGGGGCGCAAATGCAAAGCAGCGCAAATACAGGTAGTATTTCGGGGTAGGGGGAGAGAGAGGAAGGAAAAAACGCCAACCACAAACAAGACACAGACGCAACACAAAATACGAGACAAATAGAAAAGAGGTTGAAAATAGGGGCACCCACTTGGAATGGTCAGTAACTTATACAAAGAAAACTGGGGATTTTAATGCCTTTAGGGCATACCAAGCTCACACTAACCATATATTCAACCGTTTAGACAAGACAGTGTAAATAAATCACTCCCGCTGAAAATGGCTCTAACATGAGTGATAAAAATACTAATTCATGTAAAGTAAAACATATTAAATAGGGTCATCCTTAGGTATAATTACACCAATGTACTTAACAACTTGTCTGAAGTCAGAGCACCAAGAGCCTAACTTTCTAAGGGCGTGACTAAAAAAATGTCTCTTTTGTACAGTACTATCTGTGCTAATCTTTTTGTCTATGCGAATTGTTTGCTACTTTGTTTTCATTTACATCCAAAGTTCAATTATTGTTCAGTATACAAACCCATTTATCATCCCAAATTGACTTTCATTCATCGATTGCCGGTATCTAAATACAATTTAATTTTAGTTCCTTAATTACTGCCAATGCTCTAGGATTTTCCTGCAATCAATGTTACAAAGAACACCAAAAGTATTCTCTATAAAATGTTTATTTAGATTAGTAACGAGTAGATAATTCCTGTATGTGTCCATTTAAAGATCCATATTTAGTTATTTACTTTCACTTCGGTTAAAATCATTGATGTTTTATTAAGATTTCAATGGAGTGATTTTAGTAGCATGTTTTTATGCCAAGTCAAGAATTTGAAGGAACACATTGCACTGTTTGTGAACTTCGGGATTGTTTTGTGTGTGTGGGAGTTTATTAATACTGCACCAAGTAATGACAAAAATTCTATGTGTTCATACAAGTTGAGTTTCAATATTATAACAAAATCAAGATAAAATAAACATAGTAAAGTTGAACTGAGCTATTCAGTGAATTTGAAAATGAACATGCGTGCGTATAGTCATGTCGAGGATTTCAATGAACGTAATAGATATATTACAAGCAAACTTCTCCAGCAAGGCTACCGTTATTACAAACTGCATAAATATGTTGCTAAATTTTACTATCATAATTCTGATTTGGTTTTAAAAATCATTAGTAATTCAAAGATACTTCTGCGACAAGATATTTCAAAACCCGTTTTTTATGGGTATGTTGTTTACAAACTTCTTAATATCTTGGGTCATGGTAATGTATTTAGAAAAATTATAAAACGTTTTATCAAAAGAGGTTACGACCCAACTGTTTTGAGATATACCGCATGTTTAGTGTTCAACCCGTTCACAGTTGGGCACTATGCTTCCCTCTTTGATAGTGTCTGACGGAAGAGGAGGAGGACTCTGTGATAAGCAGTTTTTAAATCTCACCAGGACTGAACTATTTTGATTTCTGTCTTCTGGCATGTTTCGTCGGGCCCTTAAGGGTGTTTCTCTTGATGCTCTGTTATCTGCAAAGGCGCTAGGTACATACGCTTTTGGTTCATAAGTTTTACTTTTTATATAATTATACAGGAACATTTTTGTGTTTAATATACCGTGCCTTTCTGTTTCCATTGCGTGTGTTAAGATATTCACTTGACGGGGATTACTTTTATTTACACTTCCCAGTGTCTTTAGAACATGGTGGGGGTAAGAGTGAGGTTGGGTGCACACCATAAACCGGTTTAAGCTCACCAGTGGTGAATTTTCCACTGACCCTTCCAAAACGGTGCCCAACTGTGTTCCTTTTCTGTTCGATTTGTCCTCGTGTGTTTGCTTTGTATGCGAGTGTGTATGTGTGTGTGTTGGTAGCGTGCGCCTCTGCGTGCTGATGAGCTGCGTTTTTGGAACATGGCATTCCCTGTTTGATATTTGTCCTTGTTTGTTTTAAATAAGTTTTCTCGTAAATACTCAGCTAGAATATGACTACTATGTATATGCTGATAGGGAAACCTAGCGAAAGGATTTATCATTTTGTTTTGTCGGCCAGTCTGTACGTCCATCAATTCCAAGATAAGTTTGATGAAATTGATACTTCAGTAAGCAAACCAATCTGTTTCCCCAGACACTTTCCTAAAATTCTTATCATGTGTAGTTTCTGTCTTTAATCACGAAGTTAAAATCACAAAAATAATCACAATTCAAGTTAATTACCATTAAAGCATTAATGATTTTACCCAAACTGGAAATAAATAACTAAATAAGAAATTTTAAATGGACACATATAGCAATTATCTAATCCTAGATAAACCATCCTAATAAGCATTTCAGCTCGGAGATCACGCGTTTGATCTCTGTGGGATATTCCAAGGCTGCTTGGAAGCAGAGATCAAAAATGAATTGTATTTGATATAGTCCATCTAGAAATGAAATTCAATAAATGGACTTGTATATACTAATTTACTAAGCAATGATTGAACTTGCAATGTAAATGAAAGTAAACTAGTGATAGAGGGTACAAATGTTCAATCAAACCAATATAAAAGACCTGCCACGAAAGTAGTCTGTTCGCTTAGGAAGTTTGTTTTATAAGTCACACTGAAGTAGTTGATTTCGTGCTCCACGAGCACTAATTAAGGCATAGGTGGGCACCTGGGTAGAACTACCGAGCCTCCACAAGTAAGTGCGGATCTTAAACATACCATCGTAGAAAACAAAATGGCTATCGAAAGCTATTTACCACTTATACTTGAAAGTTTAATTCCTTGTAAATAAGCAGATGATTAAGTTAAAAAAGGTTCATAATATTAGCAAATTGCTGTCTTGTCTGCTAACTTACCAACTGATGATGATATTAATGTTGTTGTTGTTGTTGTTAATGATGATGATGGTTGTGATGGTGATGTTAAAATAATATAGAAAGTTCTCGTAGTGGCTAAGCATTAACTTAACGGTGAATTGATAAAGACATAGATGTGTTGAAATGTGTTGAATTACGATGTGCGTCTGGAGGTATGTCCCTTTAAATACTTGCTCATTTATAAATATCACCAGATCCATTAACAAAATCAAATTGTTATAGTATTCGCATAAATAACATCTATAACAAAGACATGTTGATTTCCAACAACCACAAATGAGAAAAGTAAAATCTATATTTGTACAGGCACCGTTAAGTCTTCCACGTCAATACAATATGTGGCAACATTTCCTGAGTTCGTTAACGGCGACATCCAATTAGACGGGTAACAGTATTTTCAACAATGCAATTACTTCGAAATGTCTTTTGTTACGTCCAAAATTAGTATTTTCACATGTTATCAGGATATGTTATTATATCGCTGGTCCTTTGGAATCATGAATTTCCGCTTAAGCCGGTGCAAGAGAGCGTGAGTGGTTTTGCATAATCCATTACATCTCATGAACATAATCAGTCAAACCGAGTCTGCTATTATTTTGGTTAGTTCCAGTCTATGATTACAAAACATTTTCTTATAGGTTTATTTTAAACAATCTTGCTCCTTCGGTGTATTATTTTGATATATAATAACCTGGGCGCTGCATGTCATATCATTACATTTTCATTCAAATCCCACAAATTGTTACTGAGATACCAGTTTAAAACTAAACAAATATTTGCTTAAACGAAAAACTTTGATCCTTTCCGAGCTATGGTTACTAGGATGCCTACTTGCATACATTAGAGAGTTTGAGATTTCAACCTTCGCCTTCCCCTTCAACGTCTCTCATATATATTTGGGGTAAAACGTCACCGATATGCGTGTATTTTATTTATATCAGACGTTGCTACTAAAGTTTTCCATGTAATATCAAGTAAGCCTAAGACTTCGCTTTATTACTATGTGAAATAAAAAGCTTAGTTTCAGGATTTCTGCTTATTAAGTTATTCGATTATCCATATGTATAACTGGACTAAATTTGATGCTAAACACGATCAATAAGTAAAAGAATAATGAAATTTTGTTTGGCTTATGATTTTAACTAAATACATTGAATTGAACCTGGAAGTATGAAGTTATCAATTGATTTTGAGAAACTTTGAGATTTTGTTTAAACTTTAACTTCTACGGCATATTTGTGTCCTCAGGCGGTATTGATTATACCAGATGGGCCTTTTTGTCGTAAGAAGTGAAGTTTTGAACGTCCGAAGATGTGATATCACGAAAGTCAAAACTTCAGTCTTTGTACATATACTCTGTCCACATACTCGGCATCAAAGACTGAAATCTGGATGAAGGCACATGGCATGACAGTCATTTTACTTGAAAAATGAATGATAACGCGCGATTATCATTTGGTGGAACATTTTATTTTAACTTCCAAATAAAATCAATCCGTTTCTGTCGGACACTTAATAAGACAATTACGTTTTAATTATAAACATAAAATGGTACTAGTAAGACGGATTTTTTTTTTCTGAAGTATCAGACAATTTCAGATCTATGATATCATGATGCGAGAAGTTTCCTGTTAGCCGTATTGGATAACTCCATTCTTTACATACACGGACCCAGAGCCTGGCAGAGGAGCATGTGGGTCAATCCCCCTTTGATTCTTACATTTTAAATAGAAACTCGGTGTGACTACCCCACCCCCCCCCCCCACCCCATGAATGGGTGACCCCTCTTTAAAGTTGGTATCCCTCTAATCAAAATTCCTATCTGCACATGCTTTACTTATGAAATAGTATATTCAAACAAATACGTGTATATGCCCACATGTTATTTTGTGCGACAATTTTCGTCTCCACCTAGCAGTTCTTGACTGTTTCGCTAGACACATGGTGACTTGGCACGATTATATTGTGTTGTCTGAGAGTTTGGCATTGTACAGAGTCAAACTGAATGTCATGATGCCAAAACGTATGATATCACGAGAGTATCTTACATTTGTTTCAAATCGCCTGTTAAATGTATTCATAAATTGCGTATATTGGCTCATGTTATAAACATATCTTTTAAAAGGTTAGGTTTTCAACAGGCACAGTCTACAAGTAAAACGCGTCTTTTAAGGAATTCGATGTACAAAGTACCAATTCAAAGTAAAAAAAAATAAAATTTAAGAAAAACTATGAAATACTAGTCAACAACCTTTTGTGTTTGCTTTATCTCATATATTTAACTTAACTTCAAAGTATATCGAGAAATGCATTTGTAGTAGTTGTAGTCTCATGTTTTTGTTTAAAGAATATTAACTGTAATATATTTCAAGAACACCATCAACAATTGAATACGTTGATATGATTATCATTTTTATTTCCTCTCATGTATAATTTAAAATCGTGCATTGTATATTGACATCATTTTATATAAAATGATTTTTTTTTGTAATCGCACTAATATCCATGCGATGATTATGTTAACTGAAATGTTTTTATTTAATTTTTATTTTTAAAACCTCTTGTAAAAGTCCTGCAATTTCGGACAATTGATATCAAAATGCACGAGAAAAACGATCATAATTACAGATAAATTGAAAGGGCGGATTAAAAGAAGTAAGGTTCATTCTAAAGTCTGAAATCTCAAGGAATTTTAATCGAACTTCAACTTCATACGTTAACTTCGCAAGAGACGTTGAAGGGGAAGGCGAAGGTTGAAATCTCAAACTCTCTAATAACTTAAACAAATCGTGACGCGGACTCTATCAAAAGTATAAGCGAAAAAGCTCTACCTATTATTTGAATACCTGACCTAAACTTATGACGCTCCTAAATGATCTGCTAGAAAATTTTTCTAAAAAGAAATGATGCTACTGTTAGCTGTTTGTTAATAACGGGAACAGTGCAACTGTTTGTTGCTCTAAATAGGCAATGCAGTTGTTCGCCGTTGTAAAGGGAAATGCAGCTGTTTGATTATGCAGATTTTTATTGTTCTAAAATGGCAATGATGCAGGTGTTAACTGGTTAGCTGTTGAGAAGGGCAATGTAATTGTTTGTTGTTCGTGTAAATGTAAGTCGATGAAGAATATTTTCATGCAAGTCAAAATTCTCCAGTATGCATCGCTTTACAAGTGTCTTTTCTAATATTTCTCTAGTTTATTTTCATTTACACCCGAAGGTCAATTGTTATTCACCACACAAACCAATTTATCAACCCAAATTGACTTTTATTTAATAACTGCCTCTTTCTAAATAGAATTTAATTTTAATAATTTACTGCCATCCATTCTTAGAATGGTTTTGATCAATTTTCCGCCACATCCCACAGAGCACCAAGTGTTCTCCGTGCAGAATGCTTATTAAGTTAGTTACGGAAGATGCTTCATCAGCAAATAACGATAAGTAATTTTATAGACATTCTCTTTGCAATGAGTGTGTGTGTTTGTTTGGGACATATTGGCCATGTTAGCTGACTTTGGGACCAGTTTGTTCAAGGGGATTCATCAAGGAATTCTATTTACATTTAGTTTGAAAAAATACTGTCAAAGAACACAATTTTACAAAATATAAATTAATACAAGTTATCTTTTTATGGTTCTTTTCACTTTTTACAAGACGTCCGTCGAAAAGCTGGGGCCAAGGGGTGGAACAGTGATGCATAACATGACATAGACAAACGAGTCTATTATAATGTTAATCCGTTCCTTTCAGTCATAATAGATGCTACTTTAACAGAGTTGACTTCTGAGCCAAAGATCTAATATACCCAACCTAAATGTGTAAAGATGATATTCCGTTTCTAACAGGTACCTTGATGTGTTTAAGTGGAAGAAGAGGTATGCCTTTATCTGTTCTTTCTTATAATGTGTGTGTGTGTGCCAAACTTCTAAATCATAATTATACGGCGTTATATCTAAACTTAAAGACAACCATTTGTGACTGACGGATATGCAAAGACATTTATATAGGTGGTCGGATAGCTCAGTGGTTTGCACACTGGCCTTCCAATCCTGAGGTCGGGGGTTCGATCCCCGGCAGCTACTCGGGAATTTTCAGAAACGCTTTTCAGTGTTTCCCACCCAACTAGAGGTGTACTGGTCAGGAACCCAGGCAATCATTGCGTGTATCAGTGCTATACACTGGACACGTTAAAGAACCAGACTGTCTATTCGCAACGAGCTAGGCTAAGTTAGCCGGACAAGCCTGTATCTGATTTCTGATATCTCTGTCGTGGGGGCTTTGTCTCATTCTGTCCCTCTTGTCAGATCGCTCTGTGTCTGTACTAGTAGAGGATGAATTATGCGCCCTGTGTGGCTGCATTTGAACTATGTAAAATGCCTTTGAACGTGAAATTGATCATGAAAAGGGCGCTATATAAGTCTGGTATAATAATAATAATAATTTATGACTGGTGGATATGCAAAGAAATGGAATTTGAAAAGGACCATGATACATTCATTCCTGTCCGTTTATTAATTTCTAACTGCTCAATGGTGGACAGCTATTTCAAGTGGACCCCGATTAAATTAATTTGATATATATATATATGCCCACAAAGTCAAAAGGGCACTGCCACTAAATTCCTAATGTCCATTTCGTTTATTTAAATTTTCTCTTTACAGAGGGAGTCATTGGCGCAGTGGTTAGCAGGTTGGACTACAACGCCAGCTGTTTGGGTTCGATTCTCGGTCGCGGCTGATATCCCGACTAGTATTCAGTGCTGGATGATTTACTTAAATTGGTACTGTTTCCAGCAGTATCGGCCTAGACTGGATGACGGGGAGGTGAATATGACGCCTGCCGTTGGCTCGGCTGTAAATAAGTTGTTCCATCCATTCCAGGTGGGGACTTTCATCGCCCACGTTAAACAAGAAACTTTAACTTTAACTTTATATTAGTCAAGAAGAACTAATTACAAGATTCTAGTATCAATAATCGAAAATAACATAGAATTATATTTCGTGGGAACATGAATCTATCGATTTCTAAATAAAAAGAAATTTTGATTGTCCAATTTCATGAACTGCACAAAAAATCTATATTTGTTTAATGATGGTTTTACAGTAATATAAACATTTCCAACAGAAAAACCTTAGCAGTAATGAATATCTATTTTGTAGCATTCCTGTCATCTTTTACTTGGCGTTGGTTCAAAACTTTGCGACACCATTTACATTTCACATGTATTCTTTGCATCAAATCATACTTGAGATTTTTTCCCAGAGGACGATTATATTATAGAGCAAACTGAATGGCAGTTGGAAGGCTTGGCGCGAAACTATTGTTACAGTTTATAAATAAAAAACAAGATACAAAAGTTTCTCGCTTAGACATCAAGTTATTGCTGTATCATTCTTACCATTTAAAAAAAAGTATTTGTCGTTGTCCTTTACAATTTCAGTAACTTCTTTATAGAATACATTCTTATCTAAGAGATCCGATATTGCATCTTTTCTTAGCCATGCACCGCAATATCTTTTTAGCAAGACAGATTATTGTATTTTAAGGATAACATGGTGTAATAGCCATATTTCATATCTTGTAACTGGATGGTAATATTAAATGGGTCACTTTAAAGACATTCAAAATTAAAAACTTTTCACTGAGAGATTTTTCAAATTTTATCTTTTTTGGGGGGAGATAATCGGTATTGAAGTTAACATCGATGCTTATGGGAAATATATAATTTCTTTGATTATGAGAATCTGAACTTGAGTTTCGAGAAAAGTTTGCGGTAGAAAGCTGCATTATATGATTCTGATACAAATATCAAAAAGAAATCTAAAATTCCCCGTAGGGAAGAGGAGAAAATCATTTTTTTCTAGTTTTCAGAGGAGATAACTCATGAAAAACCAAAATTATCAGGGGAGGTAATCTGAAAGAAATTTTTTAGAATTTCAGTCACTATATAATTTGTCAATATGCACCTTATTTCTATCGTTTGACATTTTTAAAGCTTACATTATCAAGTTGTATTTACGCTTTTGATGAAATTGAGGCCTATTA
This sequence comes from Mercenaria mercenaria, assembly GCF_021730395.1. NCBI lineage: Eukaryota > Metazoa > Mollusca > Bivalvia > Venerida > Veneridae > Mercenaria > Mercenaria mercenaria. Next base: position 44,391,242 of record NC_069372.1, on the reverse strand, counting down.
CACCATGTTATCCTTAACAAGTAATATCTATTTTGTCTGATTGATAATTAGTCTGTTTGTTGGTAATCTAGTCTGCAATATTTGTTTTAACAGTCTGTACAAAAGAGATAAAATTGGCGCTTAAATGCAATCATAGTAGGGACAGAAAAATATTGCTCAGACTCATTTGTATCACTTCTACTGGCCTGTGAAAAGTCATTTTCATTGAAGCTATAAATAGATTCTATAAGCATAGCACGCAAAAATAATAGCAGGCTTGGTTTGACTGAGTCTGTTCAGAACGGTATTGAAATGTACAGCACCTCTCATGCTCCAGCGACCCTAGTTAATGTTAATATAGTAAAATTACATGTACTTTATGACCAAAAACAACTTGAAAATTTAACAACATAGAGGCCAAGCCTATTCGAAGCAAATTTATATTGAAGGATATCCCTGGATAAAGACCATAATCTGCCTATAGAAGGGAAGAAATGTCTGACCTTGAAATCAGACGTCTATTGAACGAAATATATATAAGAAAAAGTAATCAATAATTTCCGAGTGTATTCTTTTATGTTTATGCATACTGTCTTATTTATCAAAAATTCTTAATTTCAAAAAATAAGATTTCTCAATTTCTAGATTGATTTCTACAATTTACTTTGTGAAACATTCTAATTTCTTTCGTTCTAGTTTGAAAAGGAAAAGAAAGACGAAGAAACATATCTTCAGAATTCAGATAATGTATTTCAAATAAAATTCTAATCCCGAGCAGGCTGAAGGGGCGGAGCAAATTATTTGCAGTCAGTTATTTTAAGCAGCCTACCGCGGATTCCCCATTTCAGGTATAAAATGTCTATTGGGTGGAACAATAACCACTTTCAAACGCCTTTTTTACACATAAGAATCATACTGTTCAAAAGACTGCGGCGAGAGACAATGCACAAATCATTCCATCACTTGAAATATTAAAACAACTTTTTTTCATTTTAATCAAATGTCAAATCATCTTCACAAGTACTTGGCATTCTCTGTTGATCTTGAAAAGAATCGATATAAAGAATCACTGATTGTCATTTAAGTGGCTTTTACAAAGTCCAACATTATTCTCATTTTCTGAAAAGTATTTAGTATTCTAGTTGTGTTGACACAATCTGATTTGTTATTTTGCAATATCCCATTTCATTTTTCTGTTAAAGTACTTATGTCAATGGGGCCGGAGGTTAGTGTCGCTGTCTTAAAATCACCAATTTCCTGAATACATAAGCAAGGTATAAATTACATAATACCTACTCCTTGAAGTCTTTTTATTTAATCAGAAGCACTGACACAAAAATCTCACACATGAAACCAACGGAGTATACGATCTCCGCTATATTACAATGGATATCCAATCACAGTCCTGAAATAGAAGAAAAACATAACTCTGTGTGATTTGTTTGATTATTTTGCAGGATTTAAATTCACGTTAAAATGATAAAATCATATGCCGAATTTTCGGTCTTTAATAGTGGAGGAAGACACGACATGTCCCTTCGTAAATGATATTTGGCATAGCCATTATCTTGATCGAGCCGAAAGAATTTTAAATACATTATGGGATTTTGAACCCACAGAAGTCAGAGGCAGGCGATTTTTAGGTCAGCAAACTGTTTTGGATGATTAAGCTGATGCCTACAATAGAATTACTCTAAAGATTGCAGCTGAAGTGTAGGTTGACAAAGGGAGACAAGATTGCTCAATTATTTCTACTGGTGGCTTGAACTGGATAATATAATATCGCCACTCTAGTACAACAAAGTTGTCAAAAAGACTGAAGTGACTGTCTTTTTGTTACTGTAGAAAGATTTTTACATAGATGCTTGTGTAGTTTGAAAGTAAATGTTTGTAAAGAGGTATAATCACTTCAGAGGTGGCCATAATTTATTGTAAATCATTGTATTAATTGGTGGATAAAGACACTATTCTATCAAATATCACATCCAAGAACCGCGTTAATAGTACACAATCTACATTAATGACTGTAAAAGCAAACAAACACACAAAAGGTATGTCAGTCGAATGTAGGCGGGTGCAGAATTTAGCCACAGACGAAATGTCTCTTTTGTACATTACTGTCTGTGCTTATCTTTTTTGTCTATGCTAATTTTTTGCTACTTTATTTTCATTTACATCTAAAGTTCAATTATTGTTCAGTATACAAACCCATTTATCATCCCAAATTGACTTTCATTCATCGATTGCCAGTATCTAAATGCAATTTAATTTTAGTTCTTTACTGCCAAACGCTCTAGGAATTTTCTGCGATCAATGTTACAAAGAACACCAAAAGTATCTCTGTAAAATGTTTATTTAGATAGGTTAGAGTAGATAATTGCTGTATGTGACCATTTAAAGATCCACATTTAGTTATTTACTTCCACTTCGGTTAAAATCATTGATGTTTTATTAGGATTTCACTGGAGTGATTTTAGTAGGACGTTTTTGTGCCAAGTCAAGAATTTGAAGGAACACATGGAGGAACAAACATTGCACTGTTTGCGAACTTCGGAATTTTTTTGTGTGGGGGAGTTTTTTTGGATACCTGCACCAAGTAATGACAAAAATTCCTTTGAATATCACAATTCTATATGTTCATACAAGTTGAGTTTCCATGTTAAAACAAAATCCAGATAATACAACCACAGTGAAGTTAAACTGAGCTATGCTAAATTGAAAGAAGTGAATTTGAAATTGAACATGTGTTGAATAAGGTTGCGCGTAAATACCCAACTTGAATATAACTACATTGTATATGTTTAAGACAAAACCTAGCGAAAGGGTTTATTTCTACCATGTATATGTTATATATGTTTCCCTTCCCTGGCTTAGTCCGCCAGTCTGTCCGTCCTTTAATTCCATGATAAGATAAAATTGATACTAAAGTAAGCAAACCAATCTTTCCCCACACACTTCCTAAGATTCTTATCATGTGTAGTTTCTTCCTTAAATCACAAAGTTGAAATCACAATAAAATCACACTTCAAGTTAATTACTTAATAAAGCATTAATGATTCTACCCAAAGTGGAAGTAAATGACTAAATGAGAAACTTTTTAATGGACACATATAGCAATTATCTACTCGTTGATAAACAATCCTAATAAGCATTTCAGCACGGAGATCACCACATATTCCAAGGCTGCTTGGAATCAGACATCAAAACTTAGATTGTATTTGATTCAGTCCATCTAGAAATGAAATTCAATTTTGGATGATAAATGGGCTTGTATACACTAAATAATAATCGAACATGCAATGTAAATGAAAGTAAACTAGCAAAAGAGTGTACAAATGTTCAATCAAAACAATATTAAAGACTAGCCATGAAAGTAGTCTGTTTGATTGGTGAGTTTGTTTTATAGGTCACACTGAAGTAGTTGATTGTGTGACACACGGTTACTGATTCAGGCACAGGCAGGTACCTGGGTAGAACTACCGACCCTCTTCAAGTCAATAGTGCTCAAACTCACAGAGGTGATAGGAAAGTGAATCAAAGTAATGCAGCGGCTACAACCATTCGGCTGCAGAAAACCTACCATTACCAAAAAATGATGATTTTATTTGTGCTAATGGTTTGCGAACGGTGCAATTAACGGATGCCTTAGCAACACAACTTATCTGCACTAAATCGTTCTCTTCAATGCAAATAAATGAAATTGCCCACATGAATCAAAACGTATCGTCTTTCAATTAGACTGCCTTACAGAACGTTCCCCTCGAGTTGTCGCTATGTATAAAATATATGTCTTGTTGCACTATTGCAGAACATGTACATATTTCAACAACTGCCATTAATTTATACTGTAGCTAAGTACCCTTTTATAAACATTTAGATGAGATCTTCCAACCTCAAACCCCATTCCAACAAATACATCATTAGTATGTCTTGCTTTTGATTGTGATGATGAGGTACCGTATAACAGGTATTTTTACCTGCTGCTAATTTTTACTATTTGTACGACCAAATCTGATTCGTAAATATTGGCCTCATATAAATTCGAGTAAACTGGTAGATGTTGTGATTTCGTAAATTTTAAAACCGTATAAAATAAAATTATTTGTTTTTACACCAATCCGTAAACTTTTACAGTAGTAAAAATAACCTGTTACGCGCACAAATGGTTGGTAATGGGAATGGCATACATTTGGACATTACTTTAGTCACGTTTAGGTAATTAGGTATCTTAAGAAATTTAATGTGATTCATTTACTAATTGTCTACTGACTATTGACCTGTTCTCTGCAAATGGCATCGTCAATACAATACTGTATATCAAGAAAAAAAATGTATTTTGGCATGGTCTGATCACATGAGAAAATATTGATTTGGACGGAGTGAAGGGCATTGTGAGGTAATTACTTTAATGGAAAAGTTCACCCGTCTTAATAACTGTCATTGTGATAATGAACTCCAAAAATGATGCCACACATTATCTTAATGGTACTTTTAAGAATATAAATTTGCCCCCACCAACTCCCGACCCAATATATGATTGTTAGAAGGCTACAGGTCTTTTTGCGAATAGTATAACGTACTAATTACCGCAATATCAAAACAAAACAAATCAAAGACGGCGCTGAGCTTACAAAAAAGTCACTATTATTGTTTTGTTGGGTTACGTCGCACCGACACAATTATGGGTCATATGGCGACTTTCCAGCTTTGATGGTGGAGGAATCCCCCCCCCCCCCCCCCCCCCCGTCCCCCCACACACACACTCACATGCATTAATTCATCACGTGGCTTCCTCACATAAAGAATTCAACGCCCCGAGTGAGACCCAAACCCACATTGGTGATGGGCAAGTGATTCAAAGTTAACGACCTTAATCACTCTGCCACGGAAGACCCCTCACAATTACTAAAGTCAGTGGTATTAACTGATGTTGAAAATATCAGTTACTTCCCTTTTTTACTGTCTGATAAACATTTTAGATAATATTCTGTTTATGCACAAATGCGAAATATAACTCACAGAAACACCTGAAGTTTGCTTTGTATTTGCAATAACTAACAAATGTATGGTTGTTGTTGTTTCCTGTATATTTTCTGGTCCTATTGAGATCACGGTGTTCATTTATTCAATTTTACAGTAATAGACTTCCGCTTAAGCCGCTGCTAGGGGAGCGTGAGGGATGTTGCACATTTCATTACCTCTCATGAACAGACTTAATCAAGCCGAGTCTGCTTTTATGTTATTTGGTTGCGTTCTATGCTTCCAAAGTTTCTTTTCACAGATTTTATTCATAAATGATAATATATCAATGTTCTGCATTGATGTTTTCAAATATTTGATACCTTTCTACTTCTTTTACTGTATCTCAGTGTGAAATAGACAAACTTTTGATAGCTTTAAGATGCTGTAGAGGTTGCATTTGGTTGCACTTTTAGCAGAAATTTCCAAAACCATAAAAAAATACATTAACGTCAGGCATTTCTTCCACAAGCAGTTTTTTGCTCTTTATTTAGAGTCCAAATATGACTGTATAATAATTGGACTCTAAAGTAGCTTTAATAGAATTGACTTTTAATGATACAATTGTGTCTGAGCTTGTCTCTCTTTGTAATGGTATTTAAGTGAAAATATTACATCCAATATTGCAAAAGTTTCGTACTTATGCGAAAATGCTACATCCAATATTTCACAAGTTTGTACAATTACCAACTAGCAGACAGAAAATTAATCAGTTATACGACTGTTAGAACATCACTTGTTTAGGTGCAATATTCAGTCTTTGAGAATCAGACGTTGGGATGCAAGGTTAAAAACTGCATCAATAACAGTTACTGTTAAAAGTCTGACTATTGGTATGTTAAAAATATACAGTTTCATTCCACTTTAAAACTTTTTTGGGGAGGGGCTATATAAATATTAATTTGTCAGTCCCATCCGTCTGAACTGTTTTCTTTTCTCCGAGCTCATATTATGTTGATATCTTTAACAGCATTTCAGAAGTGTTAGGCCAGTTTACATACTAAAGCTCCAACTCTAGCTGGTTCTGACAAAGGTTACCTATTTTCTCTTAGAAAATGTAAAAGAAAAACACTTTTCCTTCAACAATACAATGTACTTGATTTCAAATATTTGTTACTTTTTCCATAGCCCTTTTCTTTTATCAATCTCACGTTAAATAAAGAATTTGAAATTTTTGCTCAATGATTTAAAATATTTAAAATATTTCTATAACAACAAAAATTGATCGAGGGAAGAAAGTACGACACATTTATCTCCTTTTATTAAAAGGATGATGAATAAATATTTGTAAAATTTAAAATTTCTGGGAACGACTCACCGGAAACTTACAAGGTAAAGTGGTATTCTGTAACATTTCAACTGCTTATTAACAAGTATTGAATGACAGACACAGTTAGCTGTCAAATGTAATTGATAAATACCTCTTGAGCGCTGTTATTTTCAATGAAATGTATTCGAAAGTTCTTCCGCATCATCACATAATTCGGAAATGAAGTAACTGAATCCATGACCCTATAATCTGTAATAGACAGATTTTAATACAGCCGTATCCGACTACATATACAGTTTTGGCAAAGATGCAGCAAATGAAAACATACAATGTAGCAAAAGCTTTTGTGTAATCTTGAAATAAGTTTCCTCGAAAACTTTGACAGAGAGAGATGATATGGTGTTCCTATATAAAACTCTGTTGCAAACAGGAAAGGTTTATACATTTCTGCATGAATGTTTTCCAAAACGATGGGTCCAGTGGCTATTGTATTATCATTTTGTCCAACAGTTTGTTGGCGTTAGGTATTTTCTTCAGGGAATTACAGTTTTGTTATGAAAATATTATATATAAAAATGCATTTTTTAACATAGCAAAACGGAAGATCCACTGAAAGTAAGAGAGCATTTCTGACACGTGAAATATAAAAGTATTATGTACATTTTGTATTCATTGTTTCATCTATATTCATAGAAATATTGATGGAATATTTTCACATTACCATTGTTATCATTCAAGTATCGTGGAATTTGTCCAAATTTGTTACTTTATTCCAAAACTGCTGTAACTGCATATAAACTGAGACGCAAATACAATAGTTTTACACTGATTAGAAAAGATTTCTATTCAATAAAGGCTACTTGTTCCTGAAAGCAATGACTAGAATCAAGTCTAAATCGGAATTTGTTTGCTCTTTAATGGGGCATGCAAATGCGCTCTTTAAGACGGTTAAGTGATTTAAACTGTTGCAAATAATAGAAGGGAAGACGGACGTAGCATTTTTTGAGGATCTATTTATGAGTAAGTACTCAAATCACCTTAATCAACAATTTTCGATGAACATTTAGAGAAAAGCAAATAAGTCTCCCTGACTGTTTCAAAAACAATATGTTGTGGGTCCATTTGAAAAAGTGTGTCAGCACAATTACGTATTTGGTCAAAGAATAAAAGTTGTACAACAGTTATTTGAAATTTGCATAAATGCCGTTTAAGGACAGGAAATATACTGCATTGCTCTTAAGAACAGCGGAAAACTGCATTTCCCTGTTAGAACAGCAAGAAGTTCCATTGTTCATTCAGTAAAGAAAGACATTTTGTTTGAGAGTCGCATTCTAAATGTAAAAATGTCTTCTTTTCCATTCAGAAAATAGATCGATATCACTTTTTCACTTCAAAAACATCTATCTTATAAACGGAGCCTGTTTTCTATCACTCTGAAAGATACTTGACATAACATCTCACGGTTCATTTACTGTATTTTATTGGACATTAGAGATCATTTAGATGACTGGGTTAGATATTAATGGCTGCAACTAGTTTTTCCACGTAGTGAAAATAATTGTGAAGATATATCTTACAAGATAAAAGGTAAAAGTAGATTTCCCAGAAGCACAGAGCACCCCCAACACAGTCATAGAGCCATTTATCGTCAGGTAAGCCCACAACAAAAAGAAACTGTAACGAAAAATTATGGTAGACTAGTTGCTTCAAAAACCCAACAACAAGTACATTTTAATTATATACAAAATATACAAAGAGGGGGATGGGGCCATAAGGGGCAGATAAAAGGATGGGCTGTAGGATAAAGTGGAAAAAGCAAGGATGAATATATTCAACAAGGAAAGGCACGTTCCTAAAACGCAGTCTCTCTACACTGTAAACCACAGCAGCGCAAACACGCACGTACACAAGACAAGCACACTCATAATAAAAGGACAGGGGTTAGGGGGTGCAAATGCAAAGAAGCGCAAATGCAGAGCGGGCGTGCGAGGGCGATGGGAGTGGGTAGGGAGAGAGAGAATAAGGAAAGAAACGCCAACAAGAAACAAGACAACATACGCAACACAAAATACAAGACAGACAGAAAAGTTGAAGATAGGGGCACCGTCTTGGAACAGTCAGTAACCTATATAAAGGTAACTGATGCGCGTTTAACTCATGCCAAACTCGGACTTACCCTATTTTCGACAAGTTAGACAAGACAGTGTAAATAAAATCACTCCCCGCTGAGAAAGGCTCTAACATAAGTGACAAAATACCAAATCGTATAAAGTCAAACATATTAAATAAGGCCAATCTAAGGTATAATTACGCCATTTTTCTCAACAACTTGTCCGAAGTCAGAGCACCAAGAGCCTAACGTTTAAGGACACGACTAAGGAAGCTGCAAGAGAAATTCCACTCCCTCCGTTCATTTTTGTTGTTGTAGCATTTAGGTGAAAAGCATCAAGGAGTCTTACACTTTATTAGTCATCGTACCATAAAAACAAAAGCCAAGCGACTAAATGTAGAGCGGTCAATCACCAAAAATGCACTGTCCTTTTTTCACATTGCACTGTGTCTTCTTTTCATATTTGTTTTTACATATTTTGCAAATATTTTATCAAAATAATCATTATGTTTAATTTTCCGAATTTTATAACTACATTCCAATAGTATACGGGGTGAAAGACCAAGTTTTAGGTGTGTTTTAAGGTTTGTGTTATATTTCTTTAAAAGTTTCGGACGATCTATAGTAAAATTTAGTGACTGCCTTCCGTAGTTTATGATATCGGTAACCCTGTTGTAATAACTTTTTGGTTATATGAAGACTTCACTTTGAACAAGCTATATATATCACCATTTATAAAATGTCAAAAATAAGCACAGAGGCCTATACATTTTATTTCACCACATTATAGAACATATGTTTATTTACGACTGTGAGAAGTTTATTAAAATCTACATCGTAGAAAAATTTCTATTCCATAAAATGTTATAAAATTTGTGCTTTTGCCATAGACTCTCATTATGAAAAATTGCGTGAGGTCCAAATTTTTCAGATCTGTCTAGCAAAAAATCAAGCACACGACCCTATCTTTTTATTTGCTGAATTTCCTAAGTATGTTGTGAAGTTTTGAAAAAAAACAGGGTTTTAATAAATTCTATATTGTAGAAATAATTTCGATCTGAACGTGCAATACTACCTTAATAATGTGCAAATTACAAGAAACACTACCTTCTGGTTACGTTACCGTTACGTATGTAACAATTTAATGGACATGCTACTTGATTATATTGACTTTAGTAAATGTTTTACAGAAAAAAGAAATGTATCATATAAATATATATAAGAGAAATCCTACCTATTTAAAGCGCATACACGCAACTAACTTGTAAAAATGCATAATTGGTAAAATTTTGAGGTTCTTTTCAAACAAAGTTATGATCTTTATAACTTTTCAATAGTTTTTTTGTTGGATTAAACGTCGCACCGACACATGATAGTTTAACTAAACTTTTTGTTTAACATGCACAACTGTTATCACGTTTTGATTTAAAAATGTTCTGCAACTGGCGTCTTGCTTAAATTATTTAAAAAGAAAAAGAAATGGTAACATAGCTAATTATTGCGAAAAACGTTGACATTTTCAATTTGATTTAAACAGTAAAAACGCATACATGCAGGAACATCAGAAAATGTCACAAAGTTTTCACATTTTTGTCATTTAACATCATGATATTATTATCTTGAAATTCAAATCTTAAAGGATTATATCTGTAACGTATTTTCAAGGTTTTCACATAAATGGAACACAACTAAATGTAGTGAAAAATGTTTTAAACTAAGAAACATTTATATATTTTGATCAGATTATAATTGATACATTCTGTCTCAGATGAAACGTCAAATCATCAATAAAAAAGTTCTAAAGAAATACAACCATACCTTCCTTATATTTGTAATATCAGCTGAATCTTGGAAATATCAGTCATGTTGAATGTTTGTTTAGAACATACTTTCACATAAGATAAAGGTGTTTATGGTGTTATTATTTTTAAAAAAATTAGCACCTTCACATTGGGTTCAAGATTTGCTGATAAAAAATTTTCCCCAATGATGACAAGATGTCATCCGGCAGTTTCTTAATCAATATAACCTAAATGACAGAAAAATGCAATAAAACCTTGTATATACCCTACTGCAGGGTTCGGTCTCTTTTCTCTGTTATCCTACTGGACTAAAAGTGCTCCCATTACTCCATTATGAATATGGTATGTAATGCAGATAAGGGAAAATGGAATTGATATCCAAAACCAGTCTTTATCCGGCAAAACTTTTTTTCTTTTCGTATTTTCTATTGATTCAAGCAATACTTGCTACGCCAATGGTTTCATACCATTTGAGTATTAACAATTGTCGAACTAAGATCAGCTGTAGTAAGTTGTGTTTTGAGTAAAATTCATGCAAGAAGAGTCGCTTTGCTGTTTTGCCATGTAAGGCATTAAGGAAAAATAACGAGAAGGAAGACGCATTTTATCAGTTATATGGAAACTTTGGAACTGGGTGGTAGATTACCGCTGCCGACGTTCGCATCAGAAGACTATACCACCCAGTCACGTCTTGAAAACTACAAAATACTTTGATGTCGATCAGCATATCACAGTTCAGTTTCACATTTAATAAAAAATAAAGTCATGTTATATAAAAGCTTTTATTCTTGGTCGTAAATTTTAGGGTAACAAATAAATGCTGGAATCACTGCAAACGCCATAACGACGTAAGCGTTAGGGATGTTGCCATAGATGAATAGATATATTATGTTCATGTTCTGAAATAAGTAATTTAATGGTCCACCCTCAGGTACTTTTTGAACACCCATCGAGGACATTGTTTTGCAAGTGTGTTTTTTTTTGCTCGAACAATGAATGTGTAGCTTTAAAGTCGTGTTTTATAAATACAAATAGGCGCTGAAGACAAAGTGGCTAAATAACAGCACTTTGTGACATAAGAAATGACTTTTCTTGAGAATACATTCCTTTTCTATTTTTCTGGGTAATCATCTGATAGAAATTGAGCAAATTATAAACCTATTCAAAACGTTAATAGCGCGCCAATTTTATTCCTTGTCATGAAAAAAAATCCAGACAGCAAAGCTGTATTTCATGTTTAAACTTCACACGTCAAAGTCAAAGCTGAATAATAAACGGTTCTATTTTACGGGTCGTTGCCTGGCAGCAACTCAACAATCTAAAACAAAACAGACGCTGACCAAGCGATGAAATGTGCCGGTCGCATTTATTGTTAAAAAGCAGACGACCGAATATTTGTAAAATTTCACTTTGCTGGGATTTGAAAAAGGGAAACTAATAACATTACTTTGTATGCTGTAACGTCTCAAGTGCTTATTTACCAAAAATTGGAGAATCAATCAAGTAAATACCGTCCGAGCAATTTTTTCAGACAACTTAACAAGAAAATCCTTCTGTTTTATCAAATAATGTAGTAAGGAATGAGATAATCCAGGACCCCAAGAATCTCAAGGAGGTATACATATGTATTTGTACAAAGGTCATATGACCTTCAATTCTAGCAGGGACCTATTCAGATGATAAATTCATCGAAGACTTTGTTACATTTATTTTTCTAGGTAAACAATACCTTACATCGAGGCAGTTGCCTCCGTGCATTATCGTAGCTAGGTCTGTATCTTGGAAAATGAAAAATCGTAGACTTTGTTAACATATCCATAATAAAAAAACAGGTTTATGTTTAAACAATGGCAAATGGTGATTTTCAAATGTAACTCCATCTATCTTCACATGTTCATATTGTCTTCTAGATATTGTCAAGTTACTGAAGGTACTTCAAGAATTTTTTTCAAGGGCGATTGAAAAAACGAAAACATATCGAAATTAAAGCTCTCTTGTTTTCCCGGCAAATACAAAACACAATGGCAAATTTGATTTATTTTAGATTATCATTAGAGACTGTATTGTCTTAATTCTTTTCTCTGTTTTTCCGACTAATTGTAACATTACATCTTTGTATGTTATTCTAAGAACACAAAATACATTACTGTTTTTGTTAATACAATATTGCTTGTCTCATGATATCTAAACATGAATGGTTGTTTTCTTTAGCCATTTCTAATCTTCAAACAGTCTTATATTATAAAGTTTTGAGTTTAGTCTCTTACATCAGAGAGTCTTCATAAATTTGAGTTGTATGGTAACATGGTTTTATGTTACATTTAGATGGAATAAAATAAGTGCCTTTTCATACTGAATGTATCATACGAGTTGAAGAAAGTGATACAATGCGAGGCGGAGCTTTTTAATTTTATTTATTCAGTGAGTTTAGTAAATCCAATGTGGGAAGACACAAATGTAATAGTCTAGCATTTTCAGTTGAAAGTTTATTTACCTAATGCAGGCTATACTTGGACCGATATCATTGTCGTGACGTTATTACACTAGTGCAATTCAAAAATAATATTATGGCTTTATTTCACTCCCACGACGTGAAACTGGTGACAAAATACAATATTTCTGTCTCCGAGAAGAAGATATTGAGGCGCGTTGCTAAGAACAGACGCAATATCAGCTCTTTTAAGTTTAAATACATGCATTTTGTATGAAAGAGAATTGAATTGTTTGATGAAATTGTAAGGCCAAAAAATTAAAGCAGGAACGAATGTCATAAAATTGCGTCTATGATATCAGTGTCTTGAAAAAAGTCATCTTCAGTTTATATGATATGTTGCAAAGAAAACATATATAAAATAACTGTTGTGTGTAATTTTGAACCCACACACACACCAAGAAAGAGATGAGATGAAAGTATTTAGGTCGGTTATATCACTGGAAATAATATCAGAACCTTACACTAACTCCAACATAAAGTGTTAATGCTGATTTACAATCTTTAGTTACTTATGCAATACAGGAAAAATGTCCTCGAAAGAAATCTAAGCCAAACTCTTAAATTAGGGGATATTTAAGGACACATTTCTTTAGATTTTAATTAAATAAAGTACATGTATTGCGAGTTATCTAAATTAAAACCAATTACACGTAATATTAGTATCATTTCGTTATTCGCATGCATGCATGCATTACATACAATTGCCGTAACCGATCATGAATTTCGAGCAGATATTAATACTATCAAGTACCAAAAGCATTTAATCCACAGAAACGTCCATAATACGTATTAGACATTTCTTAAGAATTCCAGATGCAATATCTCAAACAATATGCCATGATATCTTTAAATGGCCCTTTTCTGTGGTTCATTGCCTTACATACCACTTATTCCACACCAGTAAGTTTATGTTTGGATAAGTTCGACCCCATAAGTTAAGATGGCCAGCATAATTAAATAAAAGTACGTTACAGTTGAGCTATATCTGTAATGGTAAAATAATATGATGTTTTGTTAACAGCAGTTCATGAATTTAAATCCTACTGAACGGACATAGAAATCCATGAATTCATGTTCTCGCGGAACAAATAACTTTACTTGTCAATAACACGTTTGTTTGTTTGTTTGAAACAATACACTTCAGCATTACAATTTACCGACAAAAACTACAAAATAAAACCATTCCTCTCTTAATTTACGATTATTGAACCGTCATTTTGTTTATGTCCCTTTAGCAGAATTTAGATGTCAAATGTAATAGTTGCACTTTTATGGAGTAGAATTCCTGTCGGACATAAAACTCGTAATTAGTTCGTTTTAAGAAAAGAGACAATTATAATTAGTAGTTGAGTTAAATTGAATAATAAATGAAGTATTTAGTTTGGTTTGCCTTTAATGTAAAGCAGATGGTTAAACGGAAATAGGACAGAGTTATGTTATCTTTCCAGTTAAAGTACATTAAAGAAATAATGTGGCGGTGCACTTTAAGGTAGCTCCGCACGTTTGATAAACCGGAAGTGATGGCGTAACGTCATTTACCCTGAAAACGTAGAATAAAGCCTGGATTCGGCGTACGGAAATGAAAATCATTTTATGAATTAATGGCAACCCGTGCGTAAATTTATTACAATGTCACTCTCGTTATCTTTCTAAAGTTAAAATATAATATTAAAACATCTGACATGTTAAATTAGTCAAAATAATGTCTTAAATTAGCTTGAAAAGTGCGGTTCACTTTAATCATGGTCAAATATCTCAAAAATAAGCACACGGACCTATACATTTTATTTCACCAAATTATAGACCATATGTTTATTTACAATTGTAAGACGATTCATTAAAATCTACATTGTAGAAAAATTTCTATACGCGAAAACGTTATGAAAGTTTTGATTTTCCCATAGACTCACATTATGAAGAACTGCGCGAGGTTCAAAATTTTCAAATGGATCTAGTAAAAAATCAAGCACACGACCCTATCCTTTTTATTTGCTGAATTTTCTAAGTATACTTTGAACTTTTGAAAAATCATGGTTTAATCAAATTCTACATTGTAGAAAAATTTTTGATCCAAACGTGCAGAACTACCTTAAAGCAGCATGCCTCCAGATTTGGCTAAAAAATAATCTTTCTTTCTAATTGAAGTTTTGGTCATATTATGAACATTAGAATATGAATTTTTTGTTTCTAAAATATTTTAAAATTTCCAAATCAAGAAAAAAGATGACCGCCTCGGGAATCGAACCCCGGACCGCCGCGGCAATAAAGACATTTTCCCGTCGTCGTAACCAATAGCGCTATAGCTGAAGTAGTGAAAAATGACTTCAAAATATAGATATTTATAATCGAGACAGTTTACCTGGAGTAAAAGCGTGACAAACGCTTTTCGATTTTCATCGTAAAAAGTAGTAAAAACAGCAAATTCTCATGTGTTTCCGTAACATAAAGTTTGTCAGTAATTAAGTTTTAAAGCCTTCTTAAGAAATATAGCATTTAATTCAAGATATCTAAAAAAAAAAATTTTCTTGTCGAACGATCTGGAGGCATGCCGCTTTAAATTCAATTATATGTAGGTAAGTATGATTAAACGATTCCAAAAATAAACTAGAAATGTGACCAGTCAGAACTGGCGTCTACTGGAAATAGGTGTCTATCTTTGATCAGTTACTAAAGGAATATAAATTTGTGCGTTATTATACAGTTATAACCCTTTTCAAAATCTTTGTGCATAACTGCACATCACGGGTGATTATCTTCAAGTTTTAACTTATGAATGACAAGTTTGACACACACACTTTATGGAATGGATTGACGAAGTCATATCTATCCACATCCCCTGTACATTAAGGGGCAGTTGATAATGCAAAGCACTTACATCACATCTTTGTGATCAGTCCACTATAAATTTGTGAGGTTCATAAGTCAAATCTATGAGGCAATCATTTCGATGGATAGAAAGTAATCGATACAAAAAATAGCAGATTTGGTTTGATCGAGTCTGGTCATGTTAGGCAAATGTAATATGCATCATTGTTTACACCCAATTCCTCGTGGTACCAGCTTTAAAAGGACTTCTAGTATAAAGACTATATAAAGACTTGAGGTAACTGAATTGTTAAGAGGGTTAAAGCATGAATTCCCTTCATAAAATTGATTCCAAAGTTAGATAAAAGCGCCAAAAATGTTGCCCTCACTACCGTTCCTCTCCTCAAATCTTGTACATACATATGCTCGTAATATAGTTACTGTCCTTTAAATTACTTATCGTGAAATAATTTGCTGATAAAGCATTTTCCTAAACTTCCTTAATAAGCACTCCTGGCACTCTGTGGGATGTGGCGGAACATTGATCGAAGTAATTCCGAAAGTGCCTGGCAGTAAATTATTTAAATTAAATTGTATTAAGATACAGGAACTCATTAAATGAAAGTCAATTTGGGATGATAAACGGCTTGTATATTGAACGATAATTGAACATAGGTTCTTAATTTAAAATAAACTAGAGAAATATTAGAAAAGACAAAGTGATGCATGCATTCAAGAGTTTTTTGTCTTGCACCAAAATCATCCTTCAACCACTTATATTTACAAGAACAACAAAGGTAACGGTTGAATGATCCGTCTAAACAGCTAACAACTGCATCTTATGGTCCATTAAAACAGCAAACAACTGCATTTAACAGCTACATCGCCAACTTTCAATAGCAAATATCAGCATTGCCCTCTTCAAGTTTCAACAGCTGTGTCATTGCTCTAAAAGCTGCAAAGTCCTTTCAAACAGCTACATTGTCCCTTTCCAACAGCAAACAGCTGCATTGCCAACTTCAAGAGCTTACAGTAGCAACACTGCCATTTTAAAACTATAAAAACCTACAAAGTCATTAAAAGAACAATGAGCTGCATTGCCTGTTAACAGCAACAAACAGCTGCAGTATGTTTTCTCAACAACAGAAAACTTCATTGCCTGTTTACGCAACAAACAGCTGCAGTATGTTTTCTCAACAACAGACAACTTCATTGCCTGTTTACGCAACAAACAGCTGCAGTGTCTTTTCTCAACAACAAATAGCTTCATTGTCTGTTCCCAGCAACAAACAGCACAGCTACAGTGTCTTTTCTCAACAACAAATATCTGCATTAACTAGCTGACAGAGCTAACAGTAACAACATTGTTAGTTTTGAACAATATAAGCTACAAAGTTATCGAAACAGCTGCATTGCCTGTTCACAGCAACAAACAGCTGCAGTGTCTTGTCTCAATAACAAACAACTACATAACCTGTTTACAGCAACATACAACTGCAATGTCTTTTCTCGACAACAAACAGCTATATAACCTGTTTACAGCAACATACAGCTGCAATGTCTTTTCTCAACAACAAACAGCTATATTGCCTGTTTACAGCAACAAACAACTACAGTGTCTTTTACAGTGTCTTTTCTAAACAACAAACAGCTATATTGCCTGTTTACAGCAACCAACAGCTGCAGAGTCTTTTCTCAACAACAAACAGCTGCAATGTATGTTTACAGCAAAAAACAGCTTTAGTGTCTTTTCTGGACAAAAAATTCAAGCTGTATGCCCCTCGTCAAGAGCTAATTACAGCATATTTTCATTTTAGCATAATTTTCTAAAGTTCGGCTGTTCAAATTATAAGTAGAGCTAGTGTACCTTCTTGTCCGTCTGCGTCCAAATCACAGTTTAGTGAAGTTATTATATGTAAGCTGGCATTCAAGTAATCTCCAAAACTAATCTTTACAAAGTTATGCCCCTTTTCCGACTAAGCAATTATTCATTTAGTTTTGTATGTAAGCTGTTATTTCAGTAACGTAACCACATGTAAGAATTGATAAAAACTTCATTACATGTTTCACAGTCACTGTGATAAATTGAGATAGAACGCACTGGTCACATATACGCATAGGGTTTGCCATTTCACTTACAAATCATACCTTAGATTCGGCAAATGCTATGTATTTGTTTACGTCAATGTTTTCATATCAAGTTAAGCCTTATTTATGTATCTTGGTCATTTGTGAAAATATTGATTTGAACGGAATAGACATTTTAAGGTAACTACAGTATTGGAAATATATCACCAGTCCAAATAAATGTCACTGCAATAACGAGCTCCGGAAATGTTGCCAAATGATTGTATTGACATTAAAGACTTAACGGTGCTTGTACAAATATAGATTTTACTTTCCTCATCTGTGTTTGTTAGCAATCAACAGGTCTTTGTTATAGATGTTATGTATGCGAATACTATAACAATTTATGGATCTTGTGATGTTGATAAATGAGCAAGTAATTAAAAGCGCATGCCTCTATCTGTACATCGTAATATCACAAATTTCAGATTTTCTTTCCTCTTTTGTAATTGTTGTAAATCAACAGGTCTTTGTTTATTGATGTTATGTGTGCGAGTACTATAATAATTTGATTATTTTGTTAATGGGTCTGGTGATGTTGATAAATGAGCTAGTAATTAAAAGGACATGCCTCCGTCTACACATCGTAATATCACAAATTTCAAAACATCCATGCCTTTATCAATTCGCCGTTAAGTTAAAATTATGACCCGTTTTTAACTCTAAAAGTCGTACTTTTCGATTAAAATATTTTGGTTTTCATTGAGAGCCAGTGCTTACAAACTTTATACATCTGTTTACATCAGTATTTGGAATGAGTAAACGAAAAACTATAACTTTGTCATGCATATTGGCTAATATCTGGTCCTTGTCATACGGGCATAGGCACTCATTTGTTAATAATTACAAACAAATGAAATAACTTCCTAAGTTTATAAAAGAAACATATTCAAATGAAGCATGCCTCTTTAAAACAAGTCATTTACAATTTTGTCTACACAATGAAGTCCTCACAAGACTGTTCAGAAATGGGTTTTTTTTCTATAGAAAGGGCATTTGGTATATGAATATTGTGGAGTATCATTGTAAAGTTCCAAAAGGAGGCTTTTAAAGCCTCTCCCTACTTTCCTTTATATAGGTAACAGTACTGACCGCTCCAATACGGAGCCCTTATTTTCATCTTGCATTTTGTTAGTTTCTTTCCATATGTTTGTATATTGGCTTGCAAGTTACTTATATAATTTCCTTCATACCTCTTCCCCCCCCCCCTCCCCGCTCTCGTTTCTTTATTCCATCTCTATTTTTTCTGATATCTTTGATAAAACAAAAAGTATTTGTTGATTGATATTTGAAGCAACCCGTCTACTATACCTTTCTACCAAAGTTTCTTTTTTGCGACGTGTGAATCTGACTCTGATGGCTGTGCTCTATGCTTCAAGGTAGTCTACTCTTACCTTATTCCCTATTTTTGAGCGACGTATATGTCCGAATTACCTGACGAGAATACGTAATCACACGGAAGTTACCGAGTATCTTTACGGTTTGTCTACATGAAGTACCGAAACAATTTTTCAAAAGGAGTAACGCATCTGAGACGCTTTTAAAGTGATGCATGAAATTTGATATTCTACTTTCTTGTTTTTTCCTCTAATATTACATACCGTTTTTCACATACTTCTATTGCTGTTTCTCATTGTCCAATGTATTTTGTTAAACACGTTGTAAATGTTTTTGTTTTTTTCACACTTACTGTGAATGAGTATCTTTTGTATATAAATAGATATTGAACATATAGTGAAGATATGGCTCTGCCTGCAGATCAAATAGCTACACTTACTACTAATGGATCCTGTGACTACTGCTTTTTTCAGTTAACAACCTTAAAGAAACAACTGCGTCAGTGATACAAAGGAAATTCATTATCAGAAGGATCAGGACATGCCTCAATTCACACTTCCAATAAGGTGAAGCTGTTATGAGAAGACATGATAAGTATTTTTCAAGATAAATATGTTTCCCTATTTGGAGACTATGAATACTTTTATTTTACAATAATTGCTATTCCAGGATATTGTTTGTCTTTATTCTGATATGTTTCTCTTTCTTTCCGGATATATACTTGTACCATATTTGTCATAAAATGTCTCCCGTACTTGGACTCAGTGTTGTTATATTTTCTGGTCGTTTGGGATCAGTCGGTGCTAGGGGGCGTGAGGGCTATTGCATATTTCATTATCCCTTTTGAACAGACTCAATCAAACCGAGTCTGATATTTTGTCATTTTGTCATTTAGCTGCGTACTATGCTCCCAAAAGATCTGTTCAAAGATTCTGTTAATCGTGATATATATCTAATATTATCACGAACACAGTATTTTATTTATTTTTCGAATGTGGTCCTTTTAATCCAAATGATACAGACATATTGACAGTTAGTATATAACTACCTACTGGAGGTAGGAGTTGTCGATATTTGCGATTACTGATTTTGATTTATTAAAATTAAATTAAAACTTTATAAAAAATAAACGTTTGTAGCAATATTTTTGTTAACTTGAAGAGTTTAAAAATCTTTTTCTCGGTTTTTTATTATTTTTTCTCACTTAGAAAATTTAAGGAACTATGTCGACATAGTGGCAATAACACTGTATTTCATGACATAAATATGACTTTTCTTCAGAAAAAGTTCCATATCTCTTTTCCTTGATCGCTATTTGGAATAAACTGATCAAAATATAAACTTGTTCACAAAGTGCACGAATCTAATTTCCGACAAACAGTCATCAAGGGATACATGTACGCCAACTTTATTTTATTGTTATCAAAACAAGCAGACGATCATGCATTTGTAAAATTTCTCATTCTCGTGGATTGGCCCACGGGAAACTCATTAGGTAACTTTCTATTCTGTAACATCTCAGCTGCCTATTTACAAGTATTGAAGAATAAACCAAGCTATCTATCAAATGTAACTGGTAAATACCTCTTGAGAGCTGTCTTTTGCAGTTGGGTTCACTCGAATTTGTTCAGTATTATATAAAAAAATGAAATTAGCAAGATTGCATGATTGAATCCAGGACCCCAAGAATCTTAGACAAATTTGTCAATACAGTCAAACCCGTAAACGCTATAAATGGTCTTAGGTAGATGGAGTGAGAAATGGTTATTTTTAATGCAGTATACATCTTATGAAATACTGTTTTTGTTTCTGTTTCAAGAAAACAAAATACTGTCTTTTTTCTGTCAGAGATAAATATGGAATGAGTAGTAAAACTGTGAATACGGATGCCCATTATATCTACTAATTTGCCTATCAATAAAGATACATTAATTGTTTATGTTATGGCCTATCTTAAAACTTCTCCTTTTTTGCATATACACAGATGATGGTCATTAAGCTTAAAGTTAAAAATGATATCGACTCATAATGAAGGAGAAGTTTTAGACGGATGGTAGGTCAGTAGAAACAGTACATGGACTCCATTATTCGAATGAATCAGAAATCATAACGCGGTGAGTCAAATGACATGTTTTTCCATATATATTTTATTTCAACATTGTTTAAAGTTTATACCTACTGCCTTGCAATGATAACATAGTTGTGCTCTATGGGATGTAAAGGAACATTGATCACTGGAATTCCAAGAGCGCTTGGCAATTAAGAACTCAACTGATTGTATTGAGATAGCACAATCAATAACTAAAGATAATTTGGGATGATAAATTGGCTTGTGTACTGAAAAATAATTGAACTTGGAATATAAATTGAGATAAAGTAGCAAAAGATAAGCATAGACACAAAGATTAGCGTGTGCATAACCTACATTGCATAACATAGACATTTTCTCTTGGCCGAAAAACAGTGACACTTGCTCAGATTGACAAGAAAACCCTGTATTTTGTGACATCTAGAATAGATAAAAAATGTATTTCAGTGTTTTTTGGTGACCAGAATGAGGAAAATGTTTTTGTTTTGATAGTATGACTCAGACTAACTAACTTTATTTGAAAATGCTGCTTCCTTGTCAGTGGCTTTAAGTTATGCACTGACTTGTGCATTGTCTTTCACTATCGCTTACTTGAGTCTATGGGACATTTCTTTTGTAAAAATGCTGGCCATAGTAAACGATTTGTCCCCAAAAAGTGATCTCCGCGGAATGCTATTTTGAATCATTTGCTCTCCTTTAGTCATTTATTATGGAAGCCATCAACCCGTCTTGGAAAAGTCAATGGTTCTATCAAGGCCTGTGTCTGTCTGAAACATGCCTAGAGCATCTGGGGTAATCCTCCAATGTTAAATGTGGAAAGTTGCTATAATGATCTCTACTGAAAATCTTACGAATAAACAAGCTTGAAATAATCTCCCGAGATGCAACTGGGTCCTCCGCTGTTAAAGCATGCAAATTACTAATTCACCTTTGCTGGGGATGTGAACATAAAGCCAAGTAAAACTGAACCAATTAAGTGAATTAAAATATATTTTTTGAGAATCCTTTTAAATTTTATTCCTTTTTTTTCAACCCGATAAGCAGTTTTCTGGTAGTTCCATATACAGAAAGCATACCCAGTGCATGATCTTAAGCTTAAGATTTCCATTCAGGTTGTTAAGCCAACATAAAGTGTAAACTAATTGCAGGATTTTAACGATCGAATTTTAAGCTTAATTTTACTATTGATTAAGTTGTCTTGTCAGCTGCTTGGAGGGAACAAGTTACTAGCAGTTTTGGAAGGAAAATATCATCGAAATATGAAAATTCTATTATCAAGCCAAGTACCAATACGTAGGAAAGAAATGACGTGTTAAACCGACCAATATATATGTATATTATGTATTCATTGTTTAATATATATTCATAGAAAAGTTGATAGATTATTTTCCACATGATTTTTGTCGTGGAAATGGGAGCAGTTTATCAATTAATTCCAAAACTACTGTAACTGTATATAGTTAAAGAAGCAAATAAGGTAGTTTCTCATTAAGGTGATAGTTTACAGTGATGTAGATTTTCGTATAGCGAAGCTAATTTCTTCCTGAAAGCAATTATTGGAATCGATTCTAAGTAGGATTTTATTTGCTATGTAAAGGATTTAAAATGTTGAGAGCTTATTTACGGCGTCCTTTTTCACTATCATTCGACAGAATTAAATTGAGGCATACAACAAGGAGATGTAACATTTTGTCGAGTACTTTAAGGTAGTTCTGCACGTTTGATAAACCGAAAGTAATGTCCTAACGTCATTTATCCGGATAACGTAGAACAAAGCCTGGACTTGGTACAGGGCAAAGAAAATTGTTTAATGAATTCATGCAACCCGAGAGTAAATTTATCAAAACGGCAACGTAACTGGCTTTCCAGAGATAAAAATTGACATCAAAATATTTGAAACGTTAAATATAATTCCAAATAATGTCTTAAAATCAGCCTGTAATTTGCAAATCTCTTTTATCAATGGTAAATATCTCAAAAACAAAAACATGGACCGTATACATTTCATTTAACCGTATCGTTATTCATTTGTTTATTTACGATTGTGAGAAGTTTCATTCCGTATTTAGTCTTGTACATTCCTTGAATAATGCATATGCTCTTTCGTATGTTTCATTTTGTCACACATGTCTTTTTACTGTTTTTCAATTCGTGTTTATCTTATTCTTATCACATGCTTGTTATAAGCCTTGATATGGAATAAACTTGAAAACTTGAAAACAAAATATTTTAATGAACGATGGCCATTGTATATATTTAATGCTTATTTCAATTGGGACTGTACACTAATAGATAAATGCGTTATTGAAACCTGACAAGTACCTGTCTGAGGCAAGACTGGTCTTTCGTTGCAATCACAAGTATAAAGATTATGTCTAATATTCTTTGATAAATGCAAACCAAACTGTCATAAAATCCTTGTTTATAGAATATTTCTAAGAAATTTGAAGGAGTTAGAACTCAGTTTCTGAACTTTCTGTCTTGTTTTTCTACCTTTGAAAATTTAAAGTACAAGCATTGTTTCTGCAAGGAAAAGAAATGAATAATGTACAATTCAAAAGCATTTTATGCCCTTTGTAACCCTTTTATTAGGTATATGCAGTGTTGAATTTGAAACTGAAAATATTTTTTTCCATGCAAGTCTATACCAAAGAGGGCTTTAGGCCCAGAGTTTTCATTTTCTTGCCATTCGGACATGTAGATTTCCGATGGTAGGGGACGTGCGTGGTGTTGCGCATTTCGTTACTTCTAATGAACAGACTCAATCTAATGGTGTCTTCTTCTTTTTTGCTTGGTTGCGGTCAAAGATTCCAAAGGATCTCTTCAAAGAATCTTTAAAGAAATACATTTAAAATTAAGAATTATTGAGCCAATATTATCTAAAATATTGATTTGATCGGAGTATATTACATTCCTGCTGGAAAATATCACCGGTCTAAATAGCTCTAAAATGTCACTGCGATAACGAACTTCGAAAATGTTGACACGAATTGTATTGACATTAAAGACTTAATGGTGCTTGTATAAAGATGGGTATATATGTGTCCTCCTCGATCTGTAATTGCTAGAAAACATCAGGTCTTTGTGATGGGGGTATATCATGCAAATACTATTACAAACTAATGGTTTTGTATAGGAATAGGGTGTTGCTGATACAAAAACGAGTGTTTAAAGAGGCATGTCTTCTGACATTATCAAAATGTTCAAATTGAAATATCAAAAGTCACTTTTGTTTAAGCCAATATATTTGACTTAAATTTTGTTAAAATTCTACAATTTTACCTCTCCTTTTGAATAAATGACATTAAAACTTTAGACAACTTTTCCACATATGTACAAACTAATAAATAAATACTGCACATACATCACAGAAGCCCTACAATTTCTATCTATTCCAATGACAACACAATTTATACAAAGATTATATATAACTCTGGATGCATGGCACTTTCAAGGGACTCTTACACTTTTGTCAAGGAAATTATAACCTCACAAAACTGTTCAGAAATAATATTTGTAAAAAAATAGTACATTTGACATACAATTTTAGCAATGTACCTCATTAAAGTTAAAATACAATGTTTCAAAAGTAGTAGACACTCTATAAAGTGATATTTATACAAAAGTAGATGTTGAACACATTATAGTCACAACGCTATAGCTGATGACATCAAAAAATACTTTTCTTCGGAATACTCCGTTTCTAGGTCATTATTTTGCAGAAACTAAGCAAAATATAAACTTGTAAATAGTAATGACCAGTCCAGTCTTGGAAGGAGACAAACAGTGACCAAGAGATGAAAATATGCCGATTTTATTAATTGCTATTAAAACGCAGACGGCCAAACATTTGCGTAATTTCTCATTCATTTGACATTGATTCTAGAAAAACTCATTGGATAACTTTGTAATTTGGAATATTTAAACTGAGCATTAAATATTAAACCAAAATATTTATTCAAAATCGTCTTTACTGGTCGTTTTTAAGTCAATTTCACTCGAAACCTTTTTCAAAATTATCAAATGACATAAAAACAGAATCAGGAAAAATTTGTTGTTTTCAGGTAATAAGAATAAATTGGTGGCCAAATAGTAGTTGGTGTCTGTATTAAACGGTGACTGCATAATTTGCCTGAAAATACAACGAAACCTGTGTTCAAGAAAACCTGTGAGAAAACGACCACCTAGCTCTATACGCCAAAGTCTTCATTTTTCAAAGTAAATAATTTCATATTATTTAAACGTGTGACCAAAAAAATGACACTATTTAATATTCCATAGTACGGTCTTTCTATATAGTTTTGACAATAAATGAAATTGAAATGACTCCTCACAGAGGTGGGATTGATGCAAATTTGTCTGAACATTTTACTCTCTCTTTGCAATGATAGCATCTAAGCGCAAATTTTATCTCTTTTGTCCAGACTGTCAAAATAAATACTGTACAAGTTTAGTGCATTGCCAACAAACAGACAGAAAATTAATCAGTATCACAACAGATAGACAATAATGTGTTAAAATACGATACATCAGTCGTCGAGGGTGAGGACTTGTGGAGAAACACTTAAAATAGCATCAATATTTGTTTGTATTCTGCTTATCTTTAAACTGAAATACAGATAATATGTCTGGAGAACATTCAACTTCATAAAAAGACCAAATTAAGGCAGTTGATGGAGTGAAAGATGACAAAAATAGTGTCCTTAGAACTGCAAGAACGATACTTTTGATAATTTTAGATTGTGTTCAGTCCTTTAATTTCACTGGCATCAATATTTCTAAAATTAGATATATGTGCATGAACTATAGACGGGAATTTTATCTATTTTTTAGAGTCTGTTTTTGTCTTCGGTGCAACAACAAAATCCACTGATTCCACAATGTCAACAATATATCCTCGTGTAGAAAGTTAATGTTCTTAGTCAGCCTGACAATTCTGAGATTATAGTACTCGTTCTGGCTGTACCGTTGCTTTCAGGTTTCATTTTTATCTTAATTTGCTCAGTTCAAATATTTCATCATTGTATAATTTTATAATTTTATAATTACGTTTCACCATCTGGTCTGTAGATCTATTTCTCCAAATGAATGTCGACTAGATTGTAAAAGGAAAAACTAAAGGTGTTGTGAAAAGAAAAAATACGAGAAAATTGAGCAAAATCTAAGAGACTTCAAATCTGACATATCATTCTAAATGCGGCAACAAAATTACGAAATTCCCACTTTCAGACATTTTTATTCATCCTTAGGATATAAATCTGAAAGAGTTGACATTTCTTCACTAGAAAAAAGGAAAATAGTCTGTCTAAAACAACAGTATTTAATGAGTGATTATTTTGCTTTTGTCAGAAACTCTGTTTCCTAATAAAACATCAATAATTTTCACCGAAGTGGAAGTAAGTAACTAAACGTGGATTTTTAAATGGACACATACAGCAATTATCTACCCATTACTTAACTATGTGAATAAACATTTCAGCACGGAAAACATTTCCGGTTTTACTTGATATGTGGAGGAACATTGATCTGAAGAATTTCAAGAGCGCTTGGTCATAAAGAACTAAAATTTAATTGTATTTAGACACCGACAATCAATGAAAAATGGTTTTGTATTCTTAAACTAATTCAACTTAGAACGTAAAGAAAATAAAACAGCACAGACACAAGTGTAGCACAGACACAGAAATTAGCAATTACACAAAGATTACTTCACCACTTCAGAAAATAATTCTTAAGCTACACCAAACTGAAAAGTTGTTCATCGGATTTTTTTCTGAAAAAAATTGAGGCGGCGAGCGAAAAAATAATTTAACTATTTGTTCTTGTTTTTGAGAAAATCAGGAGCGAGCGAAAGGAGAAGAAATATATTTGTCTTGTTTTGGCTCTCGATTAACTAATAAAAACCTTAAAATAGAATGTTTAGCCCTTTTACATTAGAAATAATTCACCAGGGATTTGAGAAAACATGGGTACATTTTGGTTTGGGTACATTTTGACCTGCAGACTCACAACAAAGCGAATTCATGGAAAAAGTTAATAACATTGGCATGCAGTACAGTGTAATCAAAAAATGTATGTGTTTGAAAATGCTGTTAGAAAATATGTAATATGCAACAATACATAAGTCTACACTAGGAGAAACAATCCTGATAACTCTGATTTGAATTAAGACAGAGTTATGCCACTTTTTAACTTATATTGTTTGGTTAAAATTCATATAACATCCAATATCTGTTACTCTGTTACTTTCAAAGCTATTGACTGTTATGTCCCTTTTTTACTGGCAAAGCTTTAATTCAGAGTCAAACACTGAGAAAAGTCGAGCATGCTGTCTTACGGCCAGCTCCCTCTTGTTCTAACTTTAAACTTTCTTAACAAATTAAATGTGTTGAAACAAAGTTCCAATTAATGTCTGAAATGGTGATTAAAGAGCATTAACATTATTCTACTCGAGGACTAAAAAGTTTGAAGCTTTAAACTGGTCTGAACACAACTCATAATGTAAATTCCATACTCCACCCACTTTCGTATAAAAATGCTGATCATTCTCATGATTCTGACAGGAAAAACAGAAAACAGCAAAGTGACATGCATCAGTATGTATGCACCCTTACCAAAATAATGTGCATTGATGTTATCAAATACATTAGTGTGTGTTTTCATCCAATTCTCAATGAAATAAGTCCGCTTTTAGTATCAATTCAATTTGGTAAACATTGGAAGAAAATGTAGTAACTGCATAAGGGGGAAATAACTTTAATGCAACTAAATCGAAGTGTCCCCATATATTATAGACGAAGTATATTATTTGTTATTAAATTACATTTTAGAACAATCTGGGACTGGAACTATAAGCATGTGTACATTGTTACGTCCGTTAAAAGTAGCGCACCAAAACATTTTACCTTGAATTTTTTCAGTGGGGCGAGCGCAAGTCAAAAACAAAAGAATATTTTTTTGAGTTTTTGAAAATATACGAGCGGCAAATCCGATGAACAACTTTTTAATTTGGTGTGGCCTTAGCATTGTTTCGTGTACATATTAAAAAAAAATGCCAATGTGAAGTTTTGTTGTTTCGACATCAAGATAGAAATTCACTGGTTTTCATTCTTATCAGAATGATGTTAATGTTTGTTGATTTAATAACATGACTTAGATGTAAAACCTTATTTAAGAAGTAGAGATTGAAAAAAACTGTTTTCTTGTTGGCTTGTTGGTACCTACAAATGTAATATTTTAAGTTATGCACTGAGTTGTGCATTGTACCTCACCACAGTTGCTTTGCGTCCTTCGTGCAGTTTGATTCTTTTGAGTAACAGTAAAGCTTGTAAAGTGTTAATTGTTCTACAAAGTAGACAACTTGCACCTGAAATGGGGTCGCCGTGGCTGACTGCTTAAAACCACTGAATACAAATCATTAGCCCCTTCTGCTGTTAAAGCGGCCATGAGAGGAAGACATCTTGCTAATTTGGGAAAGGTCAGTGATTTTATCCACGTTACTACTTGTACTTGAAATAATGCCAGGTGTGGCACATAATGTTATCATCCATTATCTAAACTGGAAAGTTGCCGTATGACCTGGTCGACTTTAAAGCCCCACAAAGAAACAGGCTTGAACTTATGCTCACAGATGCAATTGACGTCTTACACCGTTAGGGCAGGAAACTTTTACTAGTGATTTTAAACTGAACAAAAATTAGATTACTTGGAAATTTAATTGATAATTACAACCTTGCAATGCAAATGTTACCTTCTATGTTATTTCGCTCGATGTTTGTCTTATTTAACTTGTTTACTAGCTTTATGTCTGTCCCAATGGGGGATTAATAACATTAGATTCTCTCTTTTATGATTGATAACTCCTTATTAAGCAAATCTGTCACATAATCGTACCGATTTTTCCCATTTAGCTTGTATAACTTACATTAAGTGTGAATGTAGGTTCAATTTTACCGTTGATATTAGGTTTGTCGTAGTTGTCTTGTCAGTTACTTGCATGGGGCAAGTGAGTTGCGCATGGAATTACAGACATTCTAGAAGGTTTATGGAAGTACCAATGAAAAGCCATCAGACCACTTCATATATCGAAACATACAAAGAAAGTCTATAAAGACTATAAATACGAGGGCTGTTCAATAATAATTGAATGGCTCTACAACTTCTTTCCTAGTATAACTGTATCCAGTAACATGTCCGCTAGCAACTGTAATCATTTAAATAGAATAACACCACACACTACAAAGATATAGGTTATTTAATAACAATAGAAACATAATTGAGAGTGATAACTTGTTGACAATGTACATTCATATTCTACATGTGATACACCGAGTTTTAATATGAAAACTAGTTCAGAGTACGTTTTGTTTTTAATCTAAATACATAATTAAATTAATTACATCTAAGGTTTGTAAACAGTGAACGTTGTGATGACGTCGCTATCGTGAGCTGCAAACCCCGAACTTAAACAAATCATCATAGCACAAACCTAATGCATGGTAACAATTTCACGTTTGGTACATACGTGGCATCTATATTCTATACTGTTATACTCTATTCTGTTTGATATGTATCCATAGGTATGACGATATGTCATTTTCCATTTAAGGAGTGTTATCATTCATGTTTCTTCATTCCAAAACTACTGTAACTGTTTAATATGAAGTAAGGCACCGCCTAGCATGGGGATTATCTTTTATTTATCCACTTACAAAGAAATATTCAACACTCAAAAGAAAGTGAAAGCTCTAATAACAGTTTACATTTAATGTCATTATACCTCTTAAAGCGAATATCATACTTTGCAAAATTTACGGGAAGCCGTGACGATGGCTTCATTTACCGCGTTCTCGCACTGGCTTTAGGATCATTTTGTTTGTTTGCACTCCACGCAGAAACTTGACGGCCTTTACACTTCCTTACCGTTTTAAAAGTGTTTTTCATTTGCATGTACAGTTTTCATTACGAAAAATAAGTAGAAGAATCATGTTGGCGCGGTTTACGTATTTCTGTAACTGATTCGGGGTGCTCGGATGTTCATGCAGACAACCAGTCTACGGTGTGTACATAAACCGGACCGGAAAACATCGAAAAAATTGCCTCAGTATATGCAAACATCAAACACGAAAAACTTTATATGGACGTTACCGTCTCATGGATTTTCATCCCCCATAAATAAAGAAGCAAATACAATAGATTCGCCTTTAAATGACAGTTTTAGTGGTGACGATATCCTATCTATCAAGCTTATTTTGTTCTAAAATCAATAACTATGGTCGATCCAAAGTAGACTTGTGCTTGTTTTATCAACTTAGTGCCTTTTACGGACGAACAAAGGACTGAGCCACCTTTAAGTTTTATTTAAGTGATTTAAGTTGTTAAGTAGTTGTAAAGAGCATAATGTTAAGTATTACGAATGGGAAATGGCCTAAAATCAGCAAAACACAATAAACAATTCACCAAGCACTGAGGAATCAAATGGTAAGTAAAAGAACTATACAACATACTAACTACATTTTCCTTTTAAAACAGCAAACTGGTAGTATTGCCCTTTCATAACAGCAAACTAGCTGTATTGTAGCATCACCATTTTAGAACTACAAATGGTTGCAGTGTATGTTTAGAGACACAAGTATTTTCTCCTACCTATTTTCACGATGTGAAGACATCATCTTTTCCAATCAGTCAATAGATAGATACCAATACTTTCTCTTCGACAACTTTTATCTCATTAACATTGACTGTCTTAGCATTCCAAATGATACTTGACTTCACATCACATGGCCATAAACAGTATTTGATTTGATTTGAGACCTCAGTCAGATGGCTAATGGCTTACACGGATATAACTGCTGGCTGGCATCCAGCTATACTCCTTTCAAAATATGATATAATAATACGCATATGTATGACAAACAATGGTTTTATTCAAGAGACAATCACTGTTTGAGATATATTGTTTCGATTCCAATATGACATCAAGAATTATATTTTACAGCTTAACTTTCATTCCCCAATTATTTGCCTGTTGTGTGTATATTTCTTTTCCTGTTTGTAGTAATATATAATATTGGAAGGGAACATATGTACGAACAAATCTATACCAGTGGAACACGATAATTCCGAGGGCAAACTGAAAAAATGCAATTTCTAAAAATAAAGACTTTCTTTAAAAAAGCACATGAAGACGTTAGTCACTTTTATTTAACCTGTTGTATAACCCTTTTAAGGTCTGGTTGATATAGGTGTTTTTTTTTTCTATTTGAATACTGTAACAACTTCATGGTTTTGTTTATGTATTGGGTGATTTTGATAACTAAACAAATATTTGAAGTGACATACTTTCACATATATACATCACAATGATAAACAAAACGGCCCTGTAGTTAAAGAAAATCCCCATTCAGTTAATATTTTATTCGTCTTTCCTTGAACTTTGTAACAGCTATAGCCTTGAAACTTTGTATATTTATTTTCGTGATATACTTGAGTAAAGATTTATGACTCTTTAGTGTTGTAAAAATTGGTATTTATTTGTAGAAATGTTTGTATTCAGGTCCACTTTTTGGCTATTATAACAGCTATATTTTTTAAATTTTACATACATGTTTATCGTCAATAGGAGGCTACTCAGATAGGAACTACAACTCTCTGTTTCGTGTTTAGAATTGTGGCATTTTTGTGCTTAAGCAGTTGTTTCTTTTCTATTTTTCTGTTGTTGTTTTCGGTCCAGTTTTCTTTAATTCTAAAAGAGCTATAGTTCTGAAAGTTTACACCTTTGATTGTCATCGGAACACGTATTTGAGTACATTGCTCACGAGCCATAACTCTGTCTGCCTATTGCCAAATTTCTTACCATTATTACACAGGCATTGGTACCTGAATGGTGTGCTCTTGTTTTACAATTACTTACAAAATTATTAACAAAATATACGGAATTCTTAAGGATGTACGAACGTTTATTTTTTTTCAGGATATCCGCCATTTTGAAAAATGTTTTTTCGAATAGCTCTTTCTTACAAAATTGATGCCAAAAATTAATGCTTTATAGTTAAAATGTGGCTAATAATGTACCATTTAACCAAACAGAGTCTGCCCATTATAGTATTTGATTTGATTTGAGACGTCAATGAGATTGCTAATGGCTAACACTGATATAAGTGCTTGCATCTAGCTGTACTCCTATACTCCTTTCAAAATGTGATATATTAATACACATATGAATGACAAACGATGATATTATTCAAAAGAAAATCACTGTAACATTTGAAATATATTGTTTCGATTCAAACACGATATCAAAGATTATATTTTACAGCCTTAACGTCATTCCCCAATTATTTGCCTGTTGTGTAGGGTTCTTATCCAGCGCGTCGCTATTATGTTTGACGCTATGACATAATATTTTGACGAACAAATAATAACACACAGTTTTAGCCTGCTTTGTTCAGTAGGAAGATGAATCAGATCATGTTAAAATAACTTACAAACTATTTTTCTTACTAAGAAACTATGTGACAATGATCTTATAATTCTTAATCTTAACCATTTGTAATAATAATACTAATAGGGATATTTTATTTGAAAGGAGTATAGTCGCCATCAAGTCTATACCAAAAGAGCACGATTATTCTGAGGGCAATTTCCTAAAAAGTACACACTTTAAAAACACCAAGACGCCAGTCACTTTTATTCAGCTTCTTATTAAACCCTGATCACATGCTGAAATATTGATTTGTGCGGTAAAAAAAGACATTTCGGGATAATTACGTTATTGGAAAAAATCACATGTCTGAATAAATGTCATTGCGATAACGAACTCCGGAAATGTTGCCACAAATTGTATTGACATTAAAGACCTAGTGGTACTTTATTTGTTTGTACTCATTTGTGATTGTGGTCTTTGATACAGGTATTTTGTCTATGTGAATACTATAACAACATAGTTTTGTTTATGTATAGAGTGATGTTCATAACCAAACAAGTATTTAAAATGACATGCTTTCAGATGTATGTCATAATACATAAAATTACTTAAAAAAGAAAAAAAGAAACAAGAAAAACGAAACAGCCCTTTATTTCAAACAATGATGATTTACGTCCACTTTTCTTGAAACTATAGCCTTGAAAAAATATGTACATCAGTTGAGTAATTAGGTCATGGACCATAACTGTAATATATTTAGCTATTTATTTGTAGAAATATTTGTACTCAGATCCTCTTTCTCTGAATGGTATAATTTTGAAAGTTTACATACTTGTTTATCGTCAATAGGTGGGTAAACAGCTCAGGAACCATAAATCGCTGTTAGAATTGTGGTCTTTCTGAACTTAAAAAATTCTAATGTTTTTGTTATCGGTCCAATTTTTTTTGCTACTAAAAGGATAAGTTTGAAAGTTTACAGATTTTATCATCACCAGAAAATGTATTTAAGTAAAAGGACCAAGAACCATAACTCTTGTCTTGTATATTGCCAAATGTCTGATCATTGTTAGACACGCGTTGGTATCTGCAGGTTATGCTCTTGTTTGCAGTTACTAATATATTAAATTCTTAAGCTTTTTTATAAAATACTTGAAATAAATAAGAAAACATCCTCCTTTAAAGCGCGTAAAGCGGGATAAGGATTGGAAACCTTTCGGAAATTTTGGCAAAATTGACCGGAACGTTATATCTAAAAAAAACAATAAAAAAGAAAGTACCTCCACCAATACCAAGACATGTTCCCAAATTTAAATCCGGGCTTTCAAGCCCCCTTTCTATATAAAATTCAATTAATTACGATTTGGATTACATCCAGGCACCGACCTGAAAATAATAAGAAGTCTCAAAATTCAAATTTCGCTGGGCCTACGGCTGGAAATAGCTATAACTACGCAGCGCAGCGTAAACCAATAAGAATGAATAAAACCAAATTTAAAGCGACATTTTGTCAAGGCAATAAAGTCCTCTCAAAAGTATTAGTAATTATTTTATTTAAAATGATTTTTGTGACTCGAGGTGTACTGCTCCTCGACGACAAATTAAAAAAGTGATCTTTTAAAAGAGTAAGGAATGTTGACGCTTTGAAGTGATCTAAAAAAATTAATATTCAACATGATTTTTTTCGTAAATTTTACAGTTTCCAACTTGGTTTGCCGTTTTTCAATATCAAAGAGGCATGTTTTTCTTTTCCTTCAACTTAACTGTGAATGAGTAAAGTTAATGGTGTAGAGAATGATACACTCAGCGGCAAAAAAAGTATTTCATAACATCTAAAATGACATTTCTTCAAGATAAGTTCCGTTTCTATTTTCATTGGTAATCATTTGGCAACGACTGAGCTATAATATTATAAACTTGTTTACAAATGTTTCGGTGTTCTTCGGTGTAACTGCGTCACTGTCTTACGAAATGGAAAAACTAGTCCTTGTTATCATCTGGTCCAGGATGAGAAATGGTGATCTCTTTATCGTTGATTGTATCATTTGGTTAAAACTACAGTCAAAACTGTGCTAAGATTACCTGTTACTTGTTATAAAAACAACCTGGCTCTATAGGCCAACTTTTTATTACTAGGTGATAGGATTGCAATTTCTTTTGACCTCTAAGGAACGCCCTGCTGCAAAAAAAGACTACCTTATGACTTTTCAATGCATATTTCTTTTTTATTTTTTATACTTTTTTCTGTATGTTTGACCGTAGATTTAATTAATTTGATTTCTCATAGAAATCTTTGTGATCCAAATGTGTCTTGGTATTTCTTTCCCTCTCTTTATTATATTAAATATTGTAACTAAGCGAATTTATTTATCTCTTTCCTCCAGACTATCAAAAAAATAATGCAAACGTTTGGACCATTACCAACAAACAGACAGGAACTTTATCAGTAACACAAAAGATATGTGTTAAAATACGATATTTCTGTCGTCGAGAGTGAGAAATTGTGATGAAATCCTAAGAATAGCACCAATATTTGTTTAAATTCTGCTTATTGTTAAGTTGTATTCAACACACAATGTCTGGAATGCATTTAGGTCGATAAAAAAAGCTGAAGCAGCTGAAGCAATGCAATATGACAAAAGAAGTGCGTTTAAGTTTTTGCAAGAATAATACATCAATAGCAAGTTTTTGATAGTTTTTAAATACTTTGCAGATTTTCAATTTCATCTGTATAAATATATGTCGTGTCTATCAAATATGTCTTTTTCTGGAGGACATTAAATCATGAATTTTAAATTCTAAATAGGAACCAAATTGAAATCCCTTCTGCTTGTTTTTTTTTTCGGCGCAAGAACAAATTCCACAAAAACATTATTCCAAAATTTCAACAATATATTCTGAAGCCGATTTTTTATGGTCTTTAATTAGCCTGACTATTCTGAAAAAATAATAGTTTTATGGTAACTTCTTAAATTCCAATATATTTTCTTAACTACGACCTGCATCATTGTCAAACATCACGCAAGGACTGGTCTTGGCAAGGGGCAGACATATTTTGATTCAGTTTTTATCATTAAACCTCATATAGGGACTGGGTTTTTGGAGAAAGGTTTAGGGACTCTTAGGTCAATGTCAATAGGAGGACAACTTTCCAATCCAACCCAAGATTGTTTCGTCTTTCTTCGCCTTCGCAACTGCTATGTTACTGTATATAGTTACGCGACGTTTGGTGGGGCGACATTCGGAGGGGCGTCGTTCGGCGGGGCGGCATTCGGCGGAGCGACATTCGGCGGGGTGACGTTTCGAGGGGCGACATTTGGTGGGGCGACATTCGGCGGGGCGACGTGACGCGGGGCGACATTCGGCGATGCGAAGTTCTTCGGAGCGATATTCGGTTTATGCGACGTTCGGCGTGACAACATTTTTCGGTGCGCCATAACGATGTTTGTCGTTGGGTTGTGTCGCTGCGGCAGAACGAAAAAATAAAATGGCACAAATCAGCCACCATAATGTAAATATCGCTTCACAAACATCTCACATGATTCATTTAAATCTACTTTGAATTTTAGCAGAATTTGATAAGAATTTTCTTTCATATTTGTTAGTAATAAGAGTACCGCCTGAACATACGCTCATTTCATAAGAGACAGATATTAATATGCAAGACAGAGTTATTGTTCTTCATCAACTTACTTAAACGTATGTATGGATAAAAACTGCGTGTGTAAATTTTTAAAGCTACAGCTGTTAGAAGTCAAGAAAGTTGCACTAAAATCCAAATATTTTATACAAGAAATACTAATTTTCTAGAGACAGGAAATGATATGATTATATCTAACAAAATGGAACTGAGTTATGGTTTCTTGGCTTACCTCATGTAATGATGATGAACAAGTTTACAAAGTTTCAAAAAGCGGTGGCATGTCCTTTAAACACTAGTGTATTTATCAGCATTATCCTATTTATAATCAATACTATCAAGTTGCTTAGTATTCGCATATGTAGCTTTATCCACTATAACCTGTAGATTTTTACAGTGTACGCTTCTATATTTGTACAAGTACTATTAAGCAGTTACTTTCACTTCAATTTGTGGCAACATTTCCGGAGTTCGTAATCGCAATGACATTTATTTAAACTGGTGATTTTTCCAATAATGTAATTACCTCGATTGTCATCTACTCCGTCCGAATCAATATTTCACATTTGATCAGGTCACTTCAAAAGACGTCTTTCTTAGGATAATGAGGTCGAACTAATACTGTTTGTTTATAATATTTCAAAGTTACCTCAATAAATATAAAAATTGTATTTCTTAATTTACCTTCGATATAAACTTACTCCTTGGTGAAGACTTGGCGACATTAAGTTTTTTCTATTACTTGTCCCCATTTTCAAAGTATGAAAGGGTTTTCTAAGCTTTTGAATTATACCATTTGTACCTTGCAGAAAAGATGCTTTGAAAGGTACCTCTTTCTCGGCGGAAAAAAATGATACCTCTGTCAATATCTAAATGAGCCATCTGACTTGTATGTAAAGTCCAATAAAATACTTTAATGAGCCGTGAG
This sequence comes from Mercenaria mercenaria, assembly GCF_021730395.1. Taxonomy (NCBI): domain Eukaryota; kingdom Metazoa; phylum Mollusca; class Bivalvia; order Venerida; family Veneridae; genus Mercenaria; species Mercenaria mercenaria. The sequence goes on along the minus strand of NC_069372.1, from coordinate 44,354,219 downwards.
ATGTTATGTCAAGCATCATTCAATATGATTAAAAACAGACTTTGATAATAAGATAGAAGCTGTCAAAGAGACAAAGAGAAAGCTAGTGATATTGATCTATTTGCTGATATTGGAAAAACGTTTTTTTTTTACACTTGCGGAAATATGTAAGAATTGAGAAAAAATGTGTTATTTTTAAGGGCGATGAAAATGATGTTGCTATCTGCTGGTTTTAGTTTGATATGTTGAAGGGGCAGTACACCTCGAGGGCTGAGCACAGAAAATCTATTTAACTGTATATAAATAAGTAACAAGATAAAATGGCTTCGCGCTAAGCTCTCTAGCTGTTTTGTTTTTCTTAAAGGGCTGTGTGGTTTTTCTAACTGATGTTGTTCTTAATACACCTTTTGCTGTTCTTAAAGTGTTATGCGACTGTTCCAAAAGGAAAATGCGCCGATGTGTTGTTCTTAAAGAGCTACACTGCTGTTTTGAAGTCAGCTGTTCTAAAAGGGTGATGTTTATTACCTGTGCTTCACTTACAACACAGATGTTTGCATTTCAAAAAGGACTATGCAGATATTTGCTGTTCTGAGCTGGCATTGCAGTTATTGGCTGATACAGATGCGGATTTTCGCTCTTTCTTTTCTAAAAAAAGACATAGCTATTTGCTTTTCTCAAATGGCAATGCAGTTGTTTACTATTCTCAAATGGCATGCCATTTTTGTTTTTCTCAAAGAATAATGCATCTGTTTGCTGCTCTCAAATAGTCATGATACAGCTATTCAATTTGTTATGCACTGTTTGCTGTTCTAAAAGGCTAATGTAGCTGTTTGTTATTTCGAAAGAGTGTTGAGCTAGTTTGCCGCTTTAAAAGTGAAAGATTCGGTTACTTGTTGTTCTAAAAAGATTTTGAAGCCATTAATAGTTCAGTTCCAAAGGGGCAATGCAAACTTTCTTGATTTTGTACACGATTATTATGATAGTTTTACAAAGTTATACAGCCGCAGTGTTTCAGAATGACTGTTTTACTGAGTTATTAGAGGTTTAAACATGATGATATTTGAAACTGCATGTATGACGAATTTCGTGTTTCGAAATTCTTTGAAAACTTTTAAGTTGTAGAATGCCTTATTACGTTCCTTTAACAAAAATACAACATAATGTTATATCTTCTTGTTGTTTACAGCGATTTAAATCACTTACAGAGTACTGAAAAGTAACAGTTTTTATTTTGCCTTAAATGAGCACTTCACTTTTTGTACCTACAGTTTTTCTGCCTCTAGTGAGGGCTAAAGTTTCGTAACCACCTATAGGACAAGTAAAATCCTATTTAAAGCCGCTCCTTACAATTGCTTTCAGGAAAACATTAGTTTCATTGAACAGAAATTTACATAATGTATACTTAAATTGTCACCTGAAAGATAAACTATTTTGTCTAAGTCTTTATTTACAGTTCCTATAATTTTAGAATGTATTTACAAACACTGGCGATTTCTACGAAACATGACTAATAAAAATCACACAGTTACAGAAAATCCATCAATATACAGAATATACAAAATGTACTTTATATTTTGAGATTTGTTTCTTAAATTGGATTACTAGATGAACATGAAAATGTCACTTGTTTTAAAACAAAGAGTGACCTACATTAAGTACCTAAAATAATAGCATGTTAATTAATATTGTTTAAGAATAATAGTTGTAATTTTCTTGCACGCGTTGATGTCATTTTGGTTAGCATTAAATTTTCTTTTGAAACACATAATATATTTATTTTAACTTTGCAATAACCTAGATTAAAACAAATGTTCATGCTATTTTTGCCATCGCACCGCAATTTCTTACTCGTATGTTTGTTGGCAATGGATCAAACTTGTGTTATATTTGTTTTGACAGTAAAGACAAAGGAGATAAAACTTGGGCTTACATACAATCAGAGTAAAGAGAGACAGGAAATGGCCTAATACATCCATTCATATCATTTCCATTCTTCTGAGAGGCATTTTGATTTAGGGTACTAAATCTGTTTTATACTAAGTCAAACATCGCAAAAAATAGATGTAGCTAAGCCGAGGACCTCCAAGGCAATGGTCCTTGTGCTTTTTTTAGAAAATAAAAACACAGGTTATACAAAATTTTCAAACACTTACAAAATAGTTTTTCATAACGGGTTCGCCTAAATATTTATTATCTTACTTTTCATGCCAGAGAGATATTTGCAGAAGGATTTTACTCTATATTTGATATTCATGGGGTCCTTGATTCTAGCATTCCTTCTTGCATAATTGATAATACTGGAGAATTTTCAACCGAATGACTGGAAAATAGAACAGCTCTTATCAGACACTGACCAATTACATTTGACAGAACTTGAGTACTCAAACAGTTGTCTAATAAACTTCTCTAGAGTCAAAAACCTGGAATGAGAAATATCATGAATGTCTTGTCGTCTGCTTTTTAACAACGAAATATGAATTTGGCATGTTTTCATTGGTCCCCAGGGGGCCTTCTAATCATTTGCCCTCTACCGATGTGGGTTTGACTTCTAGCTTGCTTGGGATGTTACATTGTTTCATGTGATGGAGTCATCCAGCTGACATGTGGAAATTTTATAAATCAACCCAGGTGCCAACCCATGCCTGAAATAATGCTCGCATGGGCGCCTGGATCTTCCTTCACTTCGGAAAGCTGGAAAGTCACCATGTGACCTATAATTGTGTTGGTGTGACATTAACCAAAACAAAGAAAAACAATAGCAATAAATTGGTTATTACGCTAAGGATTTGGTCACTGAGAAGCATTCTGTGAAGGTTCTATCCAAACCATACAATAGTTACTGAAATACAGTTTGGTAGTTCCATTCAAGACTTTACCCAAACTTTCTAATAAAAAAGGCTAATATTTCCTATCAAAAACAGCAAAGAGTTATCTAACTTGGTAAGGATGCCTAGGAAACCTAGTGTGAATCTCAATTCAAGTACATGTAGGTACAACTGAGATAAAGCTTGATAATTAGTTCTATGCAAAACATTATCAAAAAGGGGGCTAAAGATTAAATGCAACCAAAAGTTATCTTACTTGGAAGTCGTGTGTGAATCGTCAATCCAATACACGCAATGGTTATTAAGATATGACCTTGCACGCAAAGACGCTGATACTCGGGTGAGTAAAACTTTGAAAATTCCAGTTAAAACTAAACCAAGAAATATCTACTACAAACAAAGCCCTTGATTCTAACAATATGCAACAGAGAGTTACGGTTCCCGCCCTGCTTACTCTTTTCATTCGTTAAATAATTGTTAAAAGTTTCAAGCTCATAAATCTTACAGTTATATTCAAAGAAATGTGGACCAAAAATCAAAAGTTGTAACAAGGTCATAATTCAAACCAGATGCACAAGATAGAAATGACATTCATGCTCACCTAATTCTAAAAGTGTAAAGATTATAATTTTAATAAAATAGAAAAGTTGGAAACTCAACAGGTCGCTCGACACGACAGAAATGAAAATGTTGCAGGCTCGTTTTGATTGCGCCTGTTCATAGAGGGTAGTGGGAATGCATGCTACCGCTCAGGACTTCTATTCCTGGGTTGAGCAAACTCCAACATTTGCACATATTACAAACACAAAAATACAATCAAGAGACACCCGCATCCGGAAAACTGGACCTAAAATACAAATATTTTCCTGTTAACTATATTATGATGTACATCTGCAGGTACTAGTAAGTCTTTCTTTTATGATCAACATCACCCTATCAATAAACATCACCTATAAGTTGTTACAGTTCGCGTATGTAGCACCTAACAACCTACATTTAAATATTTCATGTCAATACATTCTGTGGAAACATGTCTAGAGTTCGTTATTACAATGGCGTTAATGTAGACAATAATGAAATTGCCTTACTCCGGCCAAATCAATATTGTCACACGATCAGGCCATATGAGCAGGATCTGCACACTTCCCTTTTTAGATGCTGAATAGTGAAATAATTTAGTTTATATTCATCTATTTTGAAAGCTTTAAACTTATTTGAACCACTCTTGAGTCTACTTCCTGGAAAAACCAGTACTTGTGTTATCTGAGAATGCGTGGTCTTGACTCCAGTGGGGTTCGGATCCACGATCCTTCAAGTTGAAAGGCCTTAACCATTAGACCACTTTTCTTTTAATAGTGAAACAGGGAATACCCAGGCAAACTTGAGCTATCACTGGAGTATTAATACCCGAAGACAAGATAAATTCAAAAATAAACAAAGAATTCGGCAGTATGCGTGCCAACAACTTCCTCAACCACCGAAAAATTATCACGCAGATCTGCACGTCATGAATTTTGTCATATATGTTGTCCGTAATCATGTGTAACATTAATTAATAAATTTGAATAAAAATTTATTCAATACTGACAAAAGGAGAGTGTACATTTTGAAATCTCTGTAATCTCATTACGTTACTTCGTATTCTGTTATATCCTCATTGATTATATAAAAGTATTGAAAAATAGACCAAGCTATCTATTAAATGCTTTTTGTGAATACCTCTTGAGCGAAATCATTTCCTGTATATTTCTCTGGGAAATTCTTCCGTATTTTAAAGAAGTTAAATGAATAATAGAAGCCAGGACTCAAAGAATCTCAGACAAGTTTGTCAATACAGTCTAATACCACTATTACAGGGACATAGCATGAAGCTAACACTCACAAGTAAATCTTGTTGCGCGGTCTTGAAGTATGTTTTCTTGAAATGTATTTTTACTTGTGTAAGTATTTCAAAAATTAAAATTGAACACAGACACAGAAGCAAACGCCGGCGCAGCTGCGTCACTGCAAAAGGAAGTGAACAAAAATGTAGTCTTTGTTAACACAGAGAAAATAATAAAAGGTAAACAGGATGAGAAATGGTGGTCTTTTACGGCAGGTGATATTACTGTAGTCTTTATATGGTAGTGACTCTCTTATATGGTAGTGACTGTATCATTTGGTTGAAAATACAGCCAAAGCTGTGTTGACATTACCTGTGATAAACGACAACTTTATCCTAAAGGCCAAACTTTTATTAAGGCATAATATAATTTCACTTAACTTAATCTTAACCTATAAAGAACGCCCTCCTGCAAAAAGACTACCTTATGACAATCAGATACAAGTTTCTTTTTATATTTTGACTTTAGATTAAATCAAAATTATTCCTCAAAGACATCTTTGTGATCCAAATGTTTCTGGACATTTTTTACCTCTCTTTACTATATTACTTATTGTATTTAAGCGCAATTCTATCTCTTTCCTCCAGACTGTCAAAACAAATAATGCACACGCTTGGACCATTACCAACAAACAGACAGAAAATGAATCAGTTACACAAACGATACGTGTTAAAATACGATATTTCTGTCGCCGACAGTGAGAAATTGTGATGAAATCCTAAGAATAGCACCAATATCTGTTAAAATTCTGCTTATTGTTAAATTGTATTCAACAATGTCTGGAAAACATTCAGTATCGTAAAAAGATAAAACAAGTTTAGCTGAAGCAATGCAATATGAAAAAATAGTGCGTCTGAGTTTTTGCAAGAACAATACATCAATAGTACGTTTTCGATAATTTTAATTACTTTGCAGACTTTTAATTTCATTGGTATAAATATATGTCGTGTCTATCAAATATGTCTATTTCTGGAGGACATTAATTCAGGAATTTTAAATTGTAAATAGAAAATCAATTGAAATCCTATCTGTTGTTGAAATTTGTTTTTGTTTCAACAATTTCAACAATATATCCCGATTCCGAATTTTCATGGTTTTTAATTATCGTATTTTAAAAAATATTGTACTCGTCTTGGCTTCGGCGTTAAAGTTTTACGGTAACTCCCTTAATTTCAATACATTTTCTTAACTACGACTGCTATTATTGTCAAACTTCACGCAAGGAATGGTCTTGGCAAGGGGCAGACATCTTTTGGTTTAGACTTGATCATTAAACCTCATACAGGGACTCGTCTTAATGAGAGGAGGGACATGTTTTGGTTTAGGGTCCATGAGGTCAATATCGACAGGGGACAGCTTTCCCATCCAGCCTAAGATGTTTCGTCTTTCTTCCTCTTAAATACTGCTTATGTTATTCTATATTGTTTAAGGGAAAAACTCCAGATAAAACAAATGTTTAGCTTGTGAAAAATCTAAATCCTATGATAACGGTATTGCGCACTCATATGATTACATATCGATGTTAGTCTTAGCATTACGAATATAGAATTATTGTATTTTAGCACATAACTATCTATCATTCCGTTACTGGAAAATAGTTTTTCTATATTTAGAAATGACCGTAACTTCGTTTTTGACAGTCTGGACAAGAGATAATATTTGGGCATACAATCATAGTACACAGAGAAAAACATGCTTAGATGAATTGGTAACTCTTCCATGACCGTGAAAAATTCAACTCACCCAAACGTTGGTGTCCATCCTAGATTTTAGTACCATATATAAGTCTTTACCTAAGTAAACATCGCATTTTTATCGGAGCTTTGAACAAGGCTTTCCAGTCATCAAACGTACGGAAATAACTAAATTGATTGAACAAAATGTAAATTTCAGCCTTTAATTTCTTCTGCTTCTAAATTTTGGTTAGAGTTTCGCGTGCATCTAACTATCAAGCTGTATCTAAGTAATACTTTAACATATTGGATTAGAACCCTTGAGTGACACAAAGCCTACGTGTATATCCAAATTAGATAACTGTATGTTGAATATATTTAGAGTTTTTTACTTTTTACAACTAAGAAAAGTTTAGTAAATGTTTAACGAGCAGCTAACTGTCAAGCTGTATCTCAGTAGCAACCTTATATACTTTACACAATCACACAAGACATCCACCTCATCACGAACACTTACATAACTAAGTTAGATAATTCTTAGTTGAAATTAATTTAAATATTGCTCTGATGTACATAGAATATTTGATTAACATGTGCATGCAAGTTATAATCATGTCATAATATGATGTTTAAAATGTAAAACATTATAATAAAGTTACTTTGGTAGATTTACGGTAGTATATCCTTGTGCGATTTAGAAATCGTTAAGGCTATGCAAAAAGGGTTTGTTTTAGTGTTCTTATTTATCTTGCTACGTCCCTGCAAGAGTAGGATTTATATTCCCATAGAACTGCACTAACAAATTTGTCTAGTTTAGATAATAGTGGTCTAGGAGTCTCATTACTGCATTATTTGGCAATACTTCAGAACTGACAAAACTAAAACTGATGTTATGAGGTATTTACCAATTACATTTGATAGATAACTTTATGTTTGGTCGTCTGCTTTTTAAATACCAATTTTCTCAACAGTTTGGGTAGTAAAACTTTTTACACCTAGTTTGACGAAAATATATATTTGACATTGAGAAACAGCAAAAGATGAAGGAAACGATAGTACATGTCTGAAACAAATCCGCTTAGATATTGCTTATTGTTCATAACGTGTGTAAAGTTTAAAAAGCTACAGCTCTTAGTAGTCAAGAAAAATGGAAGCAAATACCAAACATTTTAAACAAGAAATACTAATTTTCTAAGTACAAGAAGCGATACGATTCCAACAAATGTAACTGAGTTGTGGTTTCTAGAATTGTTCATGCAACAACGATGAACAAGTTTACAAAGTTTCAAGAAGCGATGACATGTCCTTTAAACACTAGTGTATTTATCAACATCACCCTTTTCATAGTTGCTTAGTATTCACATGTGTAGCACTTCATTATAACAAAGACCTGTTGATTTCTACAAGTCTATAACTATAGAAGCACCATTAAGTCTTTAATGTCAATACAATTTGTGGCAACATTTCCGGAGTTCGTTATCGCAATGACATTTATTTAGACTGGTGATTTTTCCAATAATGTATTATCTTGAAATGTCATTTACTCCGTCCGAATCAATATTTCACATCTGATCAGATCACGTCAAAAGATGTATTTCTTAGGATAATGAGGTGGAATTAATACTGTCTGGTTATAATATTTAAAAAACAACAACAACAACAAAAAAACAACAAAGTTACCTCAGTAGGTCTAAAAAAGTATGGCATATGGAATTTGATATTAACTTACCCCTTTGCTGAGGATTTGGCAACATATAAGTTTTGTCAATCATTTGTTCCCATTTTCAACGTACGAAAGGCGTTTCTAAGCTTTTAAATTATACAATTTGTATCTTGCAGAAAAGATGCTTTGAAAGGTATCTCTTTCTCGGCGGAAAAAAGTAATGCCTCTGTCAATATCTAAATGAGCCATCTGACTGACAGGTGAAGTCCAATAAAATACTATAATGAGCCGTGTGATGTTATGTCAAGCATCATTCAATATGATTAAAAAACAGGCTTTGATAATAAGATAGAAGCTGTCAAAGAGACAAAGAGAAAAGTAGTGATATGGATCTATTTGCTGATATTGAAAAAACGGTTTTCACATTTCTAGAAAGATGTAATTGTTGTGAAAGAAAAATGTTTTTTTTCAAAGGGCGAGGAATTATTTTCTGGTTTTAGTTTGCAATATTGAATGGGAAGTTCATATCGAGGGCTGAGTGCGAAACTATTTTAACTGTAATATATAAATAAAGAGCAAAATACAATATATTTTGTAGTTCCCGCTTAGCCCTCGATCTTTGTTTTTAAAGGGTAATGCCGTTGTTCTAAACTTTAGACTAAAGGGGCAATGAGCCTGGACGATTGATGCTGTTGTTCTAGAAGGGGCAATCTAGAAAATTGCTATGTTTAATGAACTAAGCTGTTGTCCTTAATACACCGTTTTGCTATTCTTAAAGGTTGCTCAAAATGGGACATGCACCTGTCTTGTGTTCTTAAAGGGCTACAAGGTTGTTCTATAGTTAGCTGTTCTAAAAGGGTGATGCTTATACTTAGCTGTTCTTAAGTTTGCTGTTCAGTAAGGTCTATGTAGCTGTTTGCTGTTTCAATGCAGTTATTGGCTGTTACATGTTGATTTTTTGCCTTTCTAAAAGAGCAATGCAAATGTTCTTGTTCTAAAGGAGAGACAAAGATTGAGCTATTTGCTTTTCTCTAATGGCAATACAATTGGTTGCTGATCTCATAGGACAATGCCGTTTTTGCTTTTCTACTATGGTGACGATACAGCTGTTCAAATTTTAATAGAGCTGTTTGCTATTTCAAAAGAGCAATGCTGTACATAGTTTGCCGTTATAACGGTCAAAGATTCAGTTTTTTTTTGTTGTTCTAAAAAGACATTAAAACCGTTTACTGTTCCGAAGGATAATGCAAAAATCCAAATTTTATACCCAATCATTTTTATAGTTTTACAAAGTTATACAGCTTCAGTGTTTCAGAATGACTGTTTTACAGAATTATCAGTGGTCTAAATGACAAATTTCATGTTAAATTTGGAAGACGTAAACTACCCTAGATCTAGAAATCTAGTACTTTTTTTAATCAAAACACTCAACATGAATTTATATCTTCTTCTTCTGTGCAGCAATTTATTTCTCAATGACTTGATTCGATTACCAGCTAAAAAGGAAAGGTCAAGCTCTGTATATTCTTCAATAAATAATACTAGACACCCAAACCGGTAAGAAAGCCTTATGAGCCAATGTCGACGTCAAATTACCGAATGAAATCCGACTAATTTCTATTCGTATAACTAAAGTCCAGTTTAATATTTATCAAGATATTTCACTGAGCATGTAAGAATGAAAAGGGACAGTCAATGCCTTCTTGTGTTTTATTGTCTAATTTACCACGGTTTATTGTTCAAATGCTTGTGTAATTAATTATAATTCATGCGCATCTAAACTGGAAACCGTGATAAATCAGGTGAAAAAAATCACTCGAAGGCCTTAGTTATTTAATAAATCACTTAAATAATACTGAAAAGTGACACAGTTTTCTTCCGTTTGACAATAACTAGAATTTAAAGGAGGATAATCAGATTTTGGCCATGTAACGGATTTGTTCGAATCTTTAGCATCTGATCATTTACACTCATTTATGTTCACTTAACACTTAATACAAATTAGATTTTCACTGGAGGTATTTTTAAAATTTCATTTTCCTATCCTGGTTGCCCAACCAAGATAGAGTTATTTTATCATAAGTATAAATTTGATAAACATATTTTGCCTAAGGAAATGTGTAAATATTAGACATATTGTAATATATTTGTAAAATATTTGCATTAAAAATATGTATTTAGATGGAATTCATTAGAAACGCAAGTTTGAAAAATTATTATTACCTCCCTTTGCCTATCTTTGTTGCACAACCAAGATAGATTGGAAATAAATTAATTCAGAAGCTACACACAGCTTTTAAACTTGCATTTTGGTTCAGATTGTTCAATAGTTGATATGTCTATCAAATGCAAATGTAAAACTAGGCATTGTATCGAAATAAAAAGAAATACCCAGCTTTTTATATACTTTCATATTAAAGGGGAGTGATTACAAAATTTTATAAAGATAATAAAATATACATTTCAAATAGGAATCTAACTCTATGTAATCGGTCTTTTTGTTCCTTAAATAATTCTCTACCGGAATATACAAAAAGTAAAAAATGTCATTAAATGTTGTTTAAATGTGGCTGACCACCTTTAAGGATGTAAGATCGTTTTGTTTTTTTTTCTAACGTTACTCTGTGAGCTTGAAGAACATTAGTTTCTAAGACAAATAAAAGAAGAAAAAGTACAGGTCACCGAACTCGTTTTAATTTTATAGGGCATTTTCTTCACCCACTGTTTAAGCATTTCTGAAATTTTGTAAAATTGAAAAAGTGGTGGTACCTGTAAAACATATGACATCCCACTAAATGTTACAGGGATTTCAGATCTTACAATTTACTATGAATACATAGTGATATAAGCATAAATGTCACTAACAAATCTCTTTCATTTTTACATGCTGATATAATTATCCCACCTACTTTATTTTCAATGAAATAAACGTATTTAAATTGACAAATGAAATTCTGATGTTAAGATTTTAAAAATATTTTGCAGCTTTAATGACACGAAAACAGTTGCTTCAAAATGGAAAGAAAAAAGTTATAATCACTGTGCATCTAAGAGATTTATTTAGAACAAATGTTTAAAAAGTGGTGATATTTTAATATTTTAGTTCTTTCTGTTTTAATTTACATTTCATGGAAAAGATAAAGTGCTTTTTCGAAAGCCTTTATTTCAGTTGTAGCTTATCATTATATATATCAGTCAGAAAAGTATCAGAACCAAACCTGATCTACTTTCATAGATACTTTTGAAATTACCGACCCCTAACCCATTGTACATCTTACATCAATTTTAGGTAAATGCCAGCCAAAATAAAGGATAAAAAATCGCAACGAATAGAATCTCTTTGGTAAAATGGTACATTATTAGCCATGTTTTAATTATTTAGTTTTAATTATTGGCCAAAAAAAATGTCAGAAAGAAATATTCGAAGAAACATTTTTCAAAATGGCGGATATCCTGGAAAAAAAACGCTCTTACATCCTTAAACAAATATTCATGCTTTTCTTACCATTGCATCGCCATTTCTTACTCTCAAAAACAGAAATATTGTATTTCCACACATTATTGTCTATCTGTTGTCATGTTTTAATTTTCTGTTTGTGTGTTGATGATGAATAAAACTTGTGTTATATTTGTTTTGTCAGTCTGGAAAAAAAGGAGATAAAATTTGGTCTTGCATATAATCAGAGTAAAGAGAGAGAAGAAATTGTCAGACACGTCTATATTCCTTCCATTCTTGCGGAGATTCATTTTTAGCTCGACTATTCGAAGAATAAGTAGAGCTATCCTACTCACCACGGCGTCGGCGTCGGCGTCGGCGTCGGTGTCGGTGTCGGTGTCGGCGTCGGCGTCACACTTTGGTTAAGTTTTTCGTACCAGTCCACATTTTGACAAAGTCTTTTGAGATAAAGCTTTGAAACTTTCAACACTTGTTTACCATCACCATGGCCAGTTATAGGCAAGAGTACATAACTCCATCATGGATTTTGGCTGAATTATGGCCCCTTTCGACTTAGAAATCTTGGTTAAGTTTTTCGTACCAGTTCGTATTTTGACAAAGTCTTTCAAGATAAAGCTTTGAAACTTTCAACACTTGTTTACCATCACCATGGCCAGTTATAGGCAAGAGTACATAACTCCATCATGGATTTTGGCTGAATTATGGCCCCTTTCGACTTAGAAATCTTGGTTAAGTTTTTCGTACCAGTTCGTATTTTGACAAAGTCTTTTGAGATAAAGCTTTGAAACTTTCAACACTTGTTTACCATCACCATGTCCAGTTATAGACAAGAGCACATAACTCCATCAAGGATTTTGGCTGAATTATGGCCCTTTTTGACTTAGAAATCTGGGTTAATATTTCGTACCAGTTCATATTTTGACAAAGTCTTTTGAGATAAAGCTTTGAAACTTTCAACACCTGTTTACCATCACCATATCCAGTTATAGGCAAGAGTACATAACTCCATCGTGGATTTTGGCTGAATTGTGGCTTTTTTTGACTTAGAAATCTTGGTTAAGTTTTTCGTACCAGTTCATATTTTTTGTAAAGTGTTTGACATATGACTTTGAAACTTTTATCACTTGTTTAGTATAATATTCTCTATCTGTGGGAAAGAGTACATAACTCTGTCATCTATTTTGGCTGAATGATGGCCCTTTTTGGACTTTGAAATTGGTTCTGTTTTCATACAAGTCCACGTTTTGTCAAAACTTTTTGACATATGGCTTTTAAACTTTGAACACTTGTTTATCATTATGATTTCCATCTGTAGACAAGAGTACATAACTATTTTGACTGAATTATGGCCCTTTTTGGACTTTGAAATTGGTTCATACATTGCCATTTAGTGCAAGACTTATCGAAATCAAAGAAATACAGGAACATTGTTTGTCTAATCTATTTATTTCTTTTGTCTGAATATCTGTGGAAATATTTTGACCCCATTCTTCAATCAATTCTTCGAATAGTCGAGCGCGCTGTCATCAGACAGCTCTTGTTATTATGGATATTGAAGCTCTCAGACAACGTTACAAAGTCAAACATGCAGTTTCCTACCTTTTATGTTTTATGGACATGAGCTGAAACTAATTTTAACTTTGCTCTTTAGTGAAGCGAAACCTTACCTTCAATGTATTTCACATTAAATTCATCCAGACGTTGTATAACCTGTTTTTTACAGTAGGTTTTATCACTCGGAAGCATTGTGTCAAGTTTCTATTCATTACCTATAGAGCAATACAGCTTGGCAATTAGTTACATTCAAAACACTTTAAGCAAATTTTCGAAGTAAAAAGGCCAATAATTCCTATCAAAATATTAAGAGTTACCTAACTTTGTTATACAGGAAGTTTTGATGACTAAAAAGCATTGTGTAAAGTTAATACCCAGTACATGTTGGTGCCATGAATATAGCTTGCTCGTTAGTTGCATGTAAAACTTTATTTGAAAAGGGGCCGTGATTTGCATTGAATCTATAAAATGTCTTACATGTTTACTTCAACAGGTGTGATGGCTTGAAAGCCTTATGTGACGTTTCAATTTCAATTAGATACATGCAATGACACTGCACGCAAAACTTTGACCAAAGTGTGACGCCGTAGACGAGTTACATTATGTTTTACGCTATGGTAACGTAACGTCATATCCGTGATATCATTATTATTGAGAAAGCAATGAACATGGTCGAAATGTGTTATTTACGACACATCTCAGAACATTTGTACTTGATCAAGGGGAATAAAGCCGAAACTTTGTATAGAATAGAGTTGTTTATTATTGATTATATCATGTTGTACATCTGCAGGTAAGTCCTTGTTTAACGAGCAAAATCACCCTATCAATAAACACAACTATTAAGTTGTTATAGTATTTACATATATAACATCTAAAGACTTGTTGTTCTCTAACAACCTATATTTCAACTTTTAATGTCAACACACTCTGTGGAAACATGCCCAGAGCTCATTATTACAATAGCATTAATTTAGACAATAATGTAATTGCATTCAAATGTCCTGTACTCCGGCCAAATTAATATTGTCACACGATCAGGCTATGTGAACAAGGCTGCGCACTTTGCTATTTCTATGCTAAATAGTGAAATAATTTAGTTTATATTAATTTATTTTCACTGCAGTGGGTTTCTAACCCACGACCCCCGAGTTGAAAGGCCGATACCTTAACCACGAGATCACCGCTCCCTTTATTAGTGAAATAGGGAATATCAGAGAAAACTTTAGCTATCACTGGAGTACTAATACCCCTGCAATACTGCATTGTCATGTATGAAGGTTTGAATTGACAAGATAATTTCAATACTATTAAAGAATTTTGGCGGTATGCTTGCCCCACAACTTCGTCGACCACAGAAAATAATATCACGCAGATCTGCACTACATGGGTTTTCTCATATATGATGTCTGTGATTATGTGGAACAATAATTAATAATTAATACATCTGAATCAAATTTATTCAATAAAATCAGGAGAGTACATTTACGAAATCTCTGGAATCTCATTAGGTAAGTTCATATTCTGTAATATCCTCATCGATTATGTAAAAGTATGATGTTTAAAATGTAAAACATTATTATAATAAAATAACTTAGATAGACTTGCGACAATATATTAAGAAGTATATCCTTGTTCGATTTAAAAATCACCGAGTAATCAGGCGCGCTGTCTTCAAGGCTATGCATCGGCGATATATGACCGTATTGTGTCGATTCGCCGTAAAACCCAACTCACTCACTCAAGGCTATGCAAAAAGATTTTGTTTTAGTGTTCTTATTTATATTGCTACGTCCTTACAAGAGTAGGATTTATATTCCCATAGATCTGCACGTACAAATTTGTCTAGTTAAGATAATAGTGGTCCAGTAATTCAATTACTGCATTATTTGACATTACTGAAAAATTGGCAAAACAAAAACGGAGGTTATGTGGTATTAACCAATAACATTTGATAGATAACTTTCCATACATGTACTTGTAAAATAAAACAGCTGAGATGTTAAAGAATACAAAGTCACCTAACTAATTTCCTAAGAAACAAATAGCATAAATGAAACATCTTACTAATGTTTGGTCGTGTGCTTTTAAAATAACAATTTTCAACGCTCGGTCACTGCCGGTCTCCTTCTGAGATTTGATTGTGAACGTTGTGAACAACTTTTATTATTTGCTTAGATTCTTCCAAATACTGACCTAGAAGACAGAAACGGAACTTATTTTGAAGAAAATTCATTTTTGATATCATGAAACATTTTATGTCACGGGGACTGGTAAACCTCAACGCTTTATTTTTTATAAAGTACAACTTTAAAGCTACTGGTCTACAGTTTTGGGGAAAAGTTGAAGAGTTTGACGAAAATATATAATTGACATTGAGAAACAGCAAAAGATGAGTAAAACGATTATACATATTTGAAAGAAAATCCACGTAGATATTGCTTTTTGTTCATTACACATGTGTAAACTTTAAAAGCTACAGCTCTTAATAGTCAAGAAAAGTGAACTAAAAACCAAATATTTTAAACAAGAAATACTAATTTTCTCAGTACAAGAAGGGATATGATTCCAACAAAATGCAACTAAGTTGTAGTGTCTGGACTTACTCATGTAATAATGATGAAAAAGTTACAAAATTTCAAGAAGCGATGGTATGTCCTTTAAACACTAATTTATTTATCAACATCACCCTTTTCATAGTTGCTTAGTATTTGCATATGTAGCCCTTTCATTATAACAAAGACCTGTTGACTTTTACAATGTATAAATCTATATCTATAGTCTTTAATGTCAATACAATTTGTGGCAACATTTCCGGAGTTCGCTATCGCAATGACATTACTTTAGACTGGTGTTTTTTTCCAATATTATAATTACCTTGAAATGTCATTTACTCGGACCGAATAAATACTTCACATCTGATCAGGTCACGGCGGCTACAATGTAAAAATCTATATTTGTAGGAGCACCATTAAGTCTTTAATGTCGATACAATTTGTGGCAACATTTCCGGAGTTCGTTATCGCAATGACATTTATTTAGAATGGTATTTTTACAATATTGTAATTACCTTGAAATGTCATTCACTCCGACCAAATCAATATTTCACATCTGATCAGGTCACGTTAAAAGATATCTTTCTCGGTATAATGAGGTGGAATTTATACTATTTCTGTATATGTTTGTAATATTTCATAGTTCTCTCAACAAGTGTTAAATGAGCCGCGCCATGAGAAAACCAACATAGTGTGTATGCGACCAGCATGGATCCAGACCAGCCTGCGCATCCGCGCAGTCTGGTCAGGATCCGTGCTGTTCGCTTTCAAAGCCTAATGAAATAAGAGAAACTAATAGCGAACAGCATGGATCCTGACCAGACTGCGCGGATGCGCAGGCTGGTCTGGATCCATGCTGGTCGCAAAGCCACTATGTTGGTTTTCCCATGGCACGGCTCAAATGTATTTCTAAATTTGCTTTCAATATTAACTTCCTTGCTAAAACTCTAATGACATATAAATTTTGTTATTTATTAATCCCTTTTTAAAGTATATACAGTTTATACCTTGCAGAAAAAGGTACTTTGAAAGGTACCTCTTTCTCAGTGGCTTTCATAGGGCGAAAAAAATTGATGCCCCTGTCAATATCTAAATAGGACGTCTGACTGCCATGTAAAGTCCAATAAAATACTTTAATGAGCCGCGTGATGTTATGTCAAACATTATTCAATACGATTAGAAAAAGGCTTGATGTTGTCAAAGAGGCAAACGATAAAGCTAATGATATTGATCTATTTGATGGTAATGGGGAAAAGGTTGTTACTCTTCTGGAAATATGTAAGAAGTGTGAAAGAAAAATGTGCGGTTTTCAAGGGGCTTCGCGTTTAGTTCTTTTTTTTTTGGTTTTGGTTTTTTTTTGTAGTTGTGTTTTTTTTTTTTTTTTTTTTTTTTTTCCTCGTTTGTAGTTGTTTTTCTTTTTGTTTTGTTGTTGTTGTTTTTTTTTGTAAAGGGTAATGTCGCTGTTCTAAAAGGGCAATGAGCCTGTTGAGGCAATGAGCCAATGCACCTGTCTTTTGTTCTTATAGAGCTACAAGGTTGTTCTGTAGTTAGCTGTTCTAAAAGGGTGGTGCTTATACTTATCTGTTGTTAAATTGCGACACAGCTGTTTGCAGTTCAGTAAGGATTATGCACCCGTTTGCTGTTCTAAACGGTCAATGCAGTTATTGGCTTTTACAGAGGTGGATTTTTTTTGCCTTTATTCTTGTTCTAAAGGAGAGACATATATTTAGAATCTAACTATTTGCTAATGGCAATAGGTCTACAGTTGTTTGCTATTCTCAGATGGCAATGCCTTTTTTGTTTTCCTAAAATGATGATTATACAGCTGTTCAAATTTTAATAGACTAGAGCTGTTTGCAAAAGAGCAAAGCAGTAGGCCTAGTTTGCCGTTATAAAGGTCAAAGATTCAGTTTTTTTGCTGTTCTAAAAAGACATTGAAACCGTTGACTGTTCCGGAGGGTAATACAAAGATCCAAATTTTGTACACATGGTTTTACTCATTGTTTCAGAATGACTCTCTTACAGAATTATCAGTCGTCTAAATGACGATTTTCATGTTAAAATGGAAGATGTAACCTACCCTAGATCTAGTATTTTCCTTAATCAAAAGCACTCATTTTCAGCAATTTATTCCTCTGTGGTTCGACTTGATTAGATCTGCCAATTAAACAAAAGGAGAGAGTTAAGCTCTGTATATATATATTCTTCAATAAATAACGCTCGACGCGCGAACCGGTAAGGGAGCCTTTTGACGTCAATTGTGACGTCAAATTGAAGTCCGACTAATTACTATTTGCATGATTAAAGTCCAGTTTAACTTTTATCAAAATATTTCAATGAACATGTAAGACGGAAAACAGACAGTCAATGCCTTCTTAAGGTTTATCTAAGAAATATTTTATGGCAAAAGAGTGTTTCAACACTATTTAAGCACGATGGGCGGTTATATGTACGACGTATTACCGCCGAGTGTATAAATAGTGTTAAAGCTATAAATTATTTCGATTCTAATATGCCCTTAATATAAAATAGTAGGTAGAAGATAGTAGCAATCTATCTTGGTCGCAACAAAAACATTGATGTCATTGCACGTTAACGTAACGTCATTCTAGCGTAAGCGTGTTTTAACAGAGAAAAGCAGACAGTTCATTGCACCACCATTTCTTACTCTCAAAAATAGAAATATTGTAAATCCACAAATTATTGGCTATCTGTTGCCATATAAATTCATTTTCTGTCTGTGTGTTGATGATAAATCAAACTTGCGTTATATTTATTTTGTCAGTCTGGAAAAAAGAGATAAACTTTTGACTTACATACAATCTGAGTAAAGAGAGAGCAGAATTGAATGGTCAGACACATCTATATTACTTTTATTACTGCTATTAAAGCTGTTTTCAGACAAAGTTGAAAGATCAAACATGTATTTTTCTGATAGCATCTACATAATTTGCCTTAATATGTGACTATTCCTTGTTAAATAAACCTGCAATGGGATACCACCAGTCCTTTTTTCAAAGGATTATTTTCATTTCGCAAGACACTGATGTAGCTGCGCCGAGGAACTCCGAGGCAATTGTCTTTGCCCTTTTTAAAAATAATGAACAGGCTAAACAAAGCCACAGTGATATTTGCAGACGGATTTGACTCTATATTTGATTATATTCATGAGGTCCTTGATTGTAGCATTCCTTACTGCAAAATTGATAATACTGGAAACACTGGAGTGACTGAAAAAAGAACATTTACCAATTACATAATTTTTTTAGAGTCAATAACCTGGAATGAGAAATATTATGAATGTTTGGTCGTCTGCTTATTTTAAATAGCGCAATATAAATTTGGCGTATTTTCATCTGTCCCCAGAAGCATTCGAATCAATTGTATTTGTTGTCTCTTTCCGAGCTTTAGTTTGTAAGCAGTTTCTGTTAACAAAAGTGCACATGATTGTCACGTTAGCCAATATTCCAGGCAGAGTTATTTTTTCTTTGTTTTATTACGCACATATTGATGATAAATTACGCTGGTATGTTTAGGACATATGTTATTTTTTTTTAAGATTAAATTATCTCGTGCGCACGACATCTTATCTTGAGCGATCAACATCTTATCTCGTGCGCACGACATCTTATCTCGAGCTATCAACATATTATCTCGTGCGCACAACATCTTATCTTGAGCGATCAACATCTTATCTCGAGCGATCAACATATTATCTTGAGCGATCAACATCTTATCTCGAGCGATCAACATCTTATCTTGAGCGATCAACATCTTATCTTGAGCGATCAACATCTTATCTCGTGCGCACGACATCTTATCTCGAGCGATCAACATAATCATCTTGAGCGATCAACATATTATCTTGAGCGATCAACATTTTATCTTGAGCGATCAACATATTATCTTGAGCGATCAACATCTTATCTTGAGCAATTAACATCTTATTTCGAGCGATCAACATCTTATCTCGAGCGATCAACATCTTATTTCGTGCGCACGACATTTTATCTTGAGCAATCAACATCTTATTTCGAGCGATCAACATATTATCTTGAGCGATCAACATATTATCTTGAGCGGTCAACATTTTATCTTGAGCGATCAACATATTATCTTGAGCGATCGACATATTATCTTGAGCGATCAACATCTTATATCGAGTGATCAACATATTACCTTGAGCGAACAACATATTATCTTGAGCGATCAACATATTATCTTGAGCGATCAACATCTTATTTCGTGCGCACGACATCTTATCTTGAGCGATCAACATCTTATCTCGAGCGATCAACATATTATCTTGAGCGATCAACATCTTATCTCGAGCGATCAACATATTATCTTGAGCGATCAACATCTTATCTCGAGCGATCAACATATTATCTTGAGCGATCAACATCTTATCTTGCGTGATCAACATCTTATCTCGAGCGCACGACATCTTATTTATATATATTAAGGCCCTTTGTGTGTGCATTTAGGTCATCAGTAAAACATATGGACAAGTTGTTTATTAGGGTCCCGCCTATTTCGCTGTTATTTAAACTTCCCACAAGTACATGTACAAGTTTATCACATCAATTGGGAAAGCAATGCCTATAATTGGTCACCCTATCTTCAAAATCAAATGAACATAACCAATGATGCATACTTCATGTTAGAACAGCAACAAATTTCAGTTCGACTGATAAATTCGCGCAGAAAAGTTGCATGTATGAATTAAGGGAAAACAAGGAAAATCGTTTAATATATGGGCGAAGCATGGAAGCCCTGGAGGGACAATTGATTTCTGTACTTCCCACTTCTGACTTCTAACTTTTGCACTTCTCGCTTCCAACTTCTTGACTTCCTACTTCCTACTTCTAACTTCCGCACTTCTGACTTCTAAGTTCCTGACTTTCTACTTCCAACTTCCTGACTTTCGACTTCTGATTTCAAACTTCGACACTTCTTACTTCCGACATCTTGACTTCTTACTTCCTTCTTCTAACTTCCGCACTTCAGACTTCTAACTTCCGCACTTCTAACTTCCAGACTTTCGACTTCTGATTTCCAACTTCCACACTTCTTACTTCCGACTTTTTGACTTCTTACTTCCCTCTTCTAACTTCCGCACTTCTGACTTCTAACTTCCTGCCTTTCGACTTCTGATTTCCAACTTCCACACTTCTTACTGCCGACTTCTTGACTTTTTACTTCCCTCTTCTAACTATCGCACTTCTGACTTCTAACTTCTAACTTCCACACTTCTGACTTCTAACTTCCTGACTTCCGACTTCCAACTTCCGCACTTCTGACTGCCAACTTTCCTTTTTTGGAAGTCGGAAGTAAGAAGTGTGGAAGTTGGAAGTCAGAAGTATGAAGTCAGGAAGCTGGAAATCAGAAGTGCGGAAGCTAGAAGTCAAAAGTGCGAAAGTTAGAAGAAGGAAGTAAGAAGTCAAAAGTCGGAAGTGAGAAGTGTGGAAGTTGGAAATCAGAAGTCGAAAGTCGGGAAGTTGGAAGTCAGAAGTGCGGAAGTTAGAAGTCAGAAGTGTGAAGTTAGAAGTAGAAAGTAGGAAGTCAAGAAGTTGGAAGTGAGAAGTGCAAAAGTTAGAAGTCAGAAGTAGGAAGTACGGAAATCAATTGTCCCTCCAGTGCTTCCATAGCGAAGCCTACATACTATTTTTTTGTCAAGGACTTAAATTTATTTCTTTGCATCATCACTGATTTTTTGCTGCCTTTTTTTTTTATCAGTTTCCGTATTTAAATGTCTAACCTTGCAAACATGTGAAACGGTTATAAGTATAATCTAAATAAAAACAAAAACAGTGGCAGCCGTATGTTTTTACTAATGATCTGAATTCACACAAAGGTCCTTAATAGATATTGATAAGATGACCGATAAAAGATGCTGATCGCTCGAGATAATATGTTGATCGCTCAAGATAATATGTTGATCGCTCGAAATAAGATGTTGATCGCTCAAGATAATATGTTGATCGCTCGAGATAAGATGTTGATCGCTCAAGATAAGATGTCGTGCGCAAGAGATAAGATGTTGATCGTTCAAGATAATATGTTGATCGCTCGAGATAAGATGTTGATCGCTCAAGATAATATGTTGATCGCTCAAGATAATATGTTGATCGCTCGAGATAAGATGTTGATCGCTCAAGATAAGATGTCGTGCGCACGAGATAAGATGTTGTTCGCTCAAGATAAGATGTTAATCGCTCAAGATAATATGTTGATCGCTCAAGATAATATGTTGATCGCTCGAGATAAGATGTTGATCACTCAAGATAAGATGTCGTGCGCACGAAATAAGATGTTGATCGCTCATGATAATATGTTGATCGCCCGAGATAATATGTTGATCGCTCAAGATAATATGTTGATCGCTCGAGATAAGATGTTGATCGCTCAAGATAAGATGTCGTGCGCACGAGATAAGATGTTGATCGCTCAAGATAAGATGTCGTGCGCACGAAATAAGATGTTGATCGCTCAAGATAAGATGTTGATCGCTCAAGATAATATACTGATCGCTCAAGATAAGATGTCGTGCGCACGAGATAAGTTGTTGATCGCTCAAGATAATTTAATCCTAAAAAAATAATTGCATGTCCTAAATATACCACCGTAATAAATAAATATTTGAAGTTATAATTCTTTTAATAGTCAAGAAATATGGATATAAACAGAAGCAAATGTTAACCTAACACAGCTCCTGCTTGTGTAAAAGGGCCAAAGAGTTCATATTCAGGCAGCAATTACTTTTTATTACAATCTATTTTTATTTGGCAATAATAACAACTTGCATGTAAAAGTTCAACAAAATCTTCTGATCTACCAACATTGCTTTTGAATAAATTTCGAACTTGGTTATGTAAGTACGTTGCCTTGCAAAAACTGGAACCAAACTTTTGAGAAAGGGCAAAACTTTACATTAAATTCATCTAAAAGTTATCTAACCTGATTTTTACAGTAGGTTTCATCACTTGCAAGCATTGTGTCAAGTTTCTACCCATTACCTATAGTAGTAATTGAGATACAACTTGGCAATTATAGTTACATTCACAATTTTAAGTAAATTTTCGAAGTAAAAAGGCCAATAATTGCTATCAAAATGAATCAAGAGTTACCTAACTTTGTTATACAGGAAGGGTCATAATCAACATTATATTAATAAAATGTGCCTTATGTAAAATTTCAATTTAATACATGAAATGACCTTGCACACAAAACTTTAAGCAAAGTGTGATGCCGAAGACGATTTGACGTTGGCGCTCGGGTGAGTACAATAGCTTGCACTATTCTCAAAGAAGTCGAGCTAAAATTGACCGCGATATTTACAACAAAGGCCATGATTCTAACAATATGCAGCAGTGTTAGAGTTCCCGAATTGCTTATTCGTTTTACTCTTTTCACGGTTATAAATCATTGCTGTAATTTCAAGCCCATATATCTAAAAATAGTGGAGAAACAAAGACCAAAAATGAAAAATTAAGAAGGTGGACCAAAAATTAAAAGTTTTTGCTTTCTTCTAACGGTCATGATTCAAACAAGACAGCAATAGCCTGTTTTCTCACCTAATGCGAAAATGTGTGTGATAGAATAGAATCAGTGGCAACTCCACAGATCGCCAAAACACGGCAGAAATGAAAATGGTGCAGGCTTGCGTTGAGTGAGCCTGTTCATGGACGGTAGTGGGAATGCATGCTATCGTCCAGGTCCTCTATTCCCGTCTTGAGCAAACTTGCAAGCATTTGCACATGTTACAAACACCAAAACATCACTCTACTAGTAAACACAACCATTAAGTTGTTATAGTATCACATATATAACACCTATCACAAAGACTTGTTGGTTTCTAACAACCTGTATTTGAACACTGTATGTCAACATTTCCGCAGCTCGTTATTGCAATGGCATTTGTTTAGACAATAATGTAATTGCCTTGAAGTGTCCTTTACTCCGGCCAAATCAATATTGTCACACGATCTGGTCATGTGAACAAAGAACTGTTAGAGGAAACATTGTGCTTTGCTATTTAGATGCTGAATAGTGAAATAGATTAGTTTATACTAATTTATTATAGCTCGATTGTGGTGAAAGGCTCGAATATACTTGAACCACTCCCGAGTCCGCGTTCTGGAGAAACCTTTGCTAGTGTCAAATGAGAAGGCGTGATCGTAACCCCAGTGGGGTTCGAACATACTACCCCCGGGCTGAGCGGCTGACACCTTATCCAGTAGACCACTGCTCTCTTTAATAGTGAAATAGGGAAAATCTGGGTAAGTGCATGAAATCAGTAAACATAAATTTCCAGTATTAAACGGGAATAATTCGTGTAGAACAATTTTTTATGTCTGAATCAAAAATACAACAAAAATGTAATAACAGACAAAGGTGAAAGTACATTAAAACTTTTATTTGAAATTCTAAGAAAACCGGAGGAAAAATTCATAAGATATTTCAACCAAATATATGAACACTGTTTTGTATGATGTGGATATGATATGGGACAACCATTTTTAGTTTGGATCAAATTCACTAACCAATAACAGTGATAGAGCACATTCTAAGTAAGGAAGAGGGACTAATTCGTAAAATATTGGTGCAAGAGTTATTGCATTTGTATCATGATGAAGAACAACTTCTTATAAGTTTGAACCAAATCTATAAAGAAGTAATGGAAATAAAGTAGATCAAAGTGCATCAAACCTTTAACAAAGTTCTAAACGAGGCCACAGACGCTGAAAAAAGCCTTAAAGGGTAAGACAATTCTCGGCAGACTTCATATAGTCAAGCTTGATTTTTTTTGCTTGATTTTAAAGCAACTGACTTCTTCATTGGTTCTTGAAAATAAGATTGTCAGTTTTTAGAAATTGTATCTTATGAACAAGAGCACTGCTTTGCGGAGGCAGAATCTCGTGTGATTTTTTTTGTCTCTGTGTAACAGAAATACTGTCATACCCATGATTTTCTAAGTCCAAAGAGTCAGCTTTTAATGGCGAATAACTGCTCCAATTTTTAAAGCAATAGCTTTGACTGTTAAGGAGAAAAGTTGACGTAAACGCAAAACTTAACCAAGAAATCTGATATTTTCTAAGACCAAAAGGGGCCATTATTCTTGCGAAAAGCAGGATGGAGTTATGATTCTTGCTGTACAGAGTCAGCTTTTGATGGTGATCAAGTGTTGCAAGTTGCAAGTTTTAAAGGTCGACCTAAACATAAAACTTAACCAAGAAATCTGATATTTTCTAAGACCAAAAGGGGCCATAATTCTTGCAAAAAGCAGGATGGAGTTATGTTTCTTGCTGAATCAGCTACGTGAGTTGATGATGAACAAAATTAATGATGCAAAAAGCTGACCTAAACATAAAACTTAACCAGGCAACGCCGACGCCGATCAAGTGATGACAATAAATCATCTTTTGTTTTTCCAAAAATCAGACGAGCTAAAAATGACATCGGTACTTATTCTTTTATAACTTGACTTTTTTTCTTTTTTCAGTTTATTTCTTGACACTATATACCACCATTTCAAATGGCTAAAAGCGAATGTAATGAATGAAATGCAGAAAGGATGTTTTACAAAATATCTCTCCAACCGCTGTAGCCGAGTACTTAAGGTCGCTGACTCCGAATCATTTTTCCATCACCGTTGTGGGCTCGAAACCTTGCTTGGGGTATAGAATTCTTTCATGTGAGGAAGTCATCGAGCTGGCTTGCGGAAGGTCAGCAGCTCTACCGATGTGCAAGCCCATGCTTGAAATTGCTGCTTCCGCCTAAGTGAAAAACTATACATTTAACATGTACTTGTGACGATGTGGCGTTAATCCCAGCAAAAACAAAAGAAACAAATTGTCTTTTCTAGATGATTGTCATGGGAAGAAAAAGCTAGGTGTCACCTCTTACATCTATGTGTACAAGGTGATACAATACAGGCACTGTAAATGAAATAGCAGTTGTCAAAGAGAAAACAAGTGTTATTGATCTATTTGTTGACTTGAGAAGAAACAGCTTTTTAACGTTTCTGTAAATACTTGTAAGCAAAGCGTGTGCCTCCCAAAGGATATGTAAGGGAGATGTTTGTTGTTCTGGAAGGTCAATGTGGCATTTTTTCCTATGAAAGGACATGTTGGTTTGCTGATCTAAAAGTGCAATGCAGTTATTTGCTATTGTAACTAGGCAATGAAGTTTTTTGCTGTTATAGCAGGATGTAGAAGCATTTTGCTGTTGTAACCGGGCAATGCAGTTATTTACATTTTAATACGAAAAAGAAGTTCTTTGCTGTCATAAAGTGACAATGCAGTTATTTACTATTATAAAAAGTAAACAAGAGCTGTCGCAGGACAGCAACGCTCGACTATTCAACAGCCTTGTCAACTGAATGAATATAAAAGTCGAAAAAGGGGCATAATTTTGTAAAAATGGGAAACAGGCTTATGGAACCTGCACAGTGCTTATCAGCTCATGACAGTGGACAAGTGTGTGAAGTTTCAATTCATTCCCATTAGTTGGTACTGAGATACCAACTTACATACAAGAATTTAACGAAAAACTGCTAAGTTGTAAAAGGGGCATAATTTTGAATAAATGCGAAGTAGAGTTACTGAACCTTTGCACTGCATGTCAAATCGTGACAGTAAACAAGTGTGTGAAGTTTCAATCCTTTCCCATTAGTGGATACTGGTAAACCAGCTTACATACCAAAACTTAACCAAAAACTGCTAAGTCGAAAAATGGGAATAATTTTGAAAAAAAAATACAAAGTAGAGTTATGGGACCTGCATAGTGCATGTCAGATCATGACAGTGTACAAGGGTGTGAAGTTTCAATCCATTCCAATTAGTGAGTACTGAGATACCAGCTTACATACAAAAACTTAACCAAATCGGGACGCCGACGCAGACGTGGACACCAACGCACGGGTGAGTCCAATAGCTCTACTGTTCTTTGAATAGTCGAGCTAAAAATGAAGCATTTTTCTGTTATACCAGGGTTATGTAGTTATTCGCTGTAGTAACAGGCAATGAGACCTTTTGCTGTTTTTAATACGACAATGTACCAGTTTACTGTTTTAACAGCACATGGAAGATTTTTGCTGTTATAACAGGGCAATGCATTTATTTTCTGTTATAATAGAGTAGTAAATCTGTCTGTTCACGTCAGTCTGTTGTGTTAAAAAGGAAACATCTTTTTCTGTTTTAAAATGGTGCTGCTCGCAACTGCTCTTTAGTTGTCTACTCCAATGTCAATAAATAGAAGCTGAGGAAAAGGGGCTATACAAAATCTTACTTTTTGCACAACCATTAATATAGACATATTATTTTTGTTTTAACTTTTACGGACAGTTAAGCATATCAGAGTCTTATTGAAAAAACTGCATCTAGCTGATTTAAGTAGTTTCTTAATTCAAAGTACTTAACATACTGTCATATCTTGCTGTTTACAAGAGTTTAAATCACTTAAATGATATACAAAAGTGGCTCAGCCTTAAGTGAGAACTTAACATTTTGTAGGTACTTATACAGCAAGCAAAATCCTACTTAGAATCGATCCCAGTAATTGCTTTCAGGAACAAATTAGCTTGAACGATCTGCATTGCTAATACTGTCACCTTTATGACTTAAGGACACTTGAATGATAACAATCCTATACTGGAAAATATTTCCTCAAATTTCTATGAATATACATCAAACAATGAATATTGAATATATGTTCATCTATAAAGCTGCAAAAGGTTTTATTAGTTGTTTTTGTTGTGTTCAATGTTGCTTTTCAAAGATCACCCTTGGGAAATGAAATAAATTATCTTTGCTGATAGGTGGTCACTCCATGCAGGTAAACTTACAGTTCAGTGCTAAACAGGAAGAGAAAATAGTGGACTTTATAAGCAGGCTTTATAGTAGTGGGCTCTAATCAGAGGTGGTCTTTACCACAGGTGTTTCTGTTAACTAATCAGTATTCAAAATCTAAGGTGTCTTTAGATATACATCATTTCTAAGTTTTACAACTTAAGTATGCAAGTGAAGTTTAAACGGGTACAGATCAAGAGTAAAATTAAAACACAAGGTTGTGCTCTATGTCGCTCCACTCTTGCCCTTAACATATAATATAGGTTAAACAGGTATATGGATCAATGGAAAATCAAACTTTTAGATTATTCTCCAGTACTGCTTCAAAGAGACTTATCTGTCACAGAAGACAAAATCTTGGTTGATAAAGGTGGCCCTTGGGATATAACTGGTAAATTGGATGTATATAAGACAGGATCTGGAGACAACGATGCCGTTACAGGAAATATTTGTGTCTTTATCATTACTCTCATTTCTCTGATTATTCAATTTGTTGGGTTTAAAGGTTTGTTTAAAAAATATGAAATTTAGAAAATACTTTAATTTGTAAAGAATGTTTATCAGGAAAGATAACAATTAACAGTAAAATAAAAACTCTCCCGTAATTATGATAAATATGACCCCTTAAAGCTACTCGGCCACAGATGGGGTGAAAATTTTCAACATCTTCATTTCCACCAGGTTTGGCATAGAATGTAACAAGGAGCTGCGTTCAATAAACGCTTGATGCCCCCGGTGGCATCCTTGTCGATAGCTTTTGCACCCAAGTCCAAAACAAGGTCAAGGTCAAGGTCAAACTGAGGTCAGGTGATGTTTGAAGATGAGGAATGGTCATAGTTTACATCTGTATTAGTATCAATTCATTCTTGTAAGCGGTATTGATGCTAGATGAAACGGTCCCATTTGGTTAACCAAGAGATGGCCCATATAAAGCAACCTCAGTCCAAAATGAGGAGGTCAAGGTCAAACTGAGGTCAGGTGATGTCTGAAGATGAGGAATGGTCACAGGTTACGTCTGCATTAGTATCAAGTCATTCTAGTAAGGGGTATTGATGCTAGACGAAACGGTCCCATTTGGTTAACCTCGTACAGACGGACGAACGGACAGGACAATCACTATATGCCTCCCGCATCAGTAGATGCCGGGGGCATAAAAATGAAATTCAAAAATGAAAACCTAAGTTACACCGAGTGTTAAGATAATGGTAAAACAAAGCAGCACCCTTTTGCACAGTACATTTATTAATCTATTAAGGTTTCTTGCAAAATTCATATGCCAGTAAGTTTGTACCACTGGGCACTTCCACAGCACCAAACAGTTTTTGAGAGAAAAACCATATTGCCAAAAAAAGTGTGAAAAAGCTTTAAATCAGCAAAGTGTAACCTTTTGAAAAAAACTCGAGGTTTATAACGAGGATCCAACAGACTTGTTTTTAGGATAACTACAACTTTTAAGCACTTTTGTGTATTTTCAAATAAGTCGAGGACCATACCTCTAATCTGGCCGAGTGAAATCCCAAACATAACACAAGCTGCATAAAAATCCTATAACGGCTAATCGAAATCTCAAATAAAACACAAAGTGTGCAACTTCATATGCTGAATAATGTTACTATGTTTCATGATCCTAGGTCAAATAATTTTCGAGATACATGCAACCCTACTTATTCAAAATTCAAACATCATAACTCTGGTGCGGCTGTGCGAAATCCCAATTAAAACAGGTGCACAACTTCACATGCTGAAAGACAATCCTGTGAAGTTTGATGACTCTAGGTCTAATGCAAAACATAAATTCAGGCGGATGGATGGACAATGGCAACTCTAAGAGCACCCCCCCCCCCACTCACCCAAAGAAAACAAAATTGATTTTGACTGTTTTGAATGCTATCTGGAGACATGCTAAATGATATAGCAAAACTCACTTTTCCTCTTTTGATGGTGAATGAAGAACACAGGTGCCCCTCTGGACGTAATTTCAGGCACAGGCAGCATCTGGATACAGCAGATAACCCTCCTCAAGTCAAAGAATCCTACTGTTGGTGGACTCAAGTGGCGATTCAAAAATGAGTAAATTACAGTAGTACAGTATATGAAGGTAACAAAACAAGAAACAGCTTTTATAACATTTACTTTTTTAAATAAGTTATATACATATTTACATGCATCAGCAAAAACATATCACATTTACACCATTCTGGTAATGATAAACATAGAAGAGAGCATTTTCATAACAGCTTCACAAACACTCGAGTTCTAAAGGGCTTTTTTCTTATTTTTTCCATTCTTTTATCCATCAACACCACATCTTCCTTTAACATACATATAAAGTATCATAATTGAATCATTGTTTATATATGATCAATTTACTATAGAAATTATACTTGTTCTGTTTTGGTACACATACTCTGCTACATCTTGTTGCACTGTTTATTGTGTACTAGATTATGTATATTTCAGTGAATGTTTATTCATATACAGCAAAAAAGAAGAAAGAAACTATCTGCGTGTCCAAAGACACTGGTGTCCTCACTCCTCACTGAATGTATATTTTTATATGTTGAGTAACAATCCTGTGAGGTTTGATCATGTCAAATGATGTTTGAGATACGCATGAATTTATTTCTTGAAAAATTACCCAAACTTCCCTTTAAATACAGTATCATAAAAAATATTACAACACAACCTTCCTTTATTCTGGATAAACAAACTGTTATCTACTGCAGCTGTATCAAACTAGTGTCCTTTTTGTTTCTTAACTTGAACTGAACTGGTATAACTTCTTCAATAATATTCTTCTACTGTATCTTAACATCCTAAATAACACTTGAAAACCAAAAAAAAAAATCCATGTAATGATGATGAACAAGTTTATATTTGTATGGAGTCCAGTAAGAAACAAATTATAGAGAGCATAAATATCACAAATGTGAGAGTCTCTTGCTTGGTGCATAATGAACACAACGAGACATGCAATAATGCAGGGGACAACCGCTTCTATATCACAACCGACATCCAATCACAGTCCTGAAATACAGTAATATTACTCTGTATGCTTTTTTTTATTGTGTTTTAAAACGTAACATAACTATGAAAATCATGTTGTGAATTTCTAGCTTTCCAACAGTCAAGCAAAACCCAAAGTACGCCACGCCCAAAGTACATTATTTCAAACCCTTAGGGTGGGTTTCTAGGTATACCCACTGACCTGACAGACATCTGGACAGCTTCCCAGGGCTCTCGCCAGGCTATTATCGCCTGTTGCGTGCGACATGCCTTCAGACTTTGAGCTGTATATTCGACATCCCTTATTTCCCCCGTCATCCCTTAATTGCCGAAGCGACATGTCATAAAATCCAATAAACACCCCGATTAATCCGTTAGTGTATTCGAAAAGCTTCCACGTGCTTACCCGATAGTTTAGGTAAAGCGATGCCAGTTAAGATAACCGATAAACCAATGACAGCTTCCTATGTGGAACGTGTGACGTAAATTTCATCGTAGCTCCGCATTTAAATCCTTTGACAGGCGGTATCTTGTGATGTGTACATGAAAGTGACTGTTTTCGCAAGTTTTAAGATTATACATGTCATTAGATATAATGACAGATGATTCAACAATTATCGTCCGAATATTTTTCGCAATCAAGGAAAGACAATGTAAGGAATTAAGTCAAAAATTGTGCAACACGGTAAAATGCTTTGAACAATTATCGCCGTAATATTAATGTTTTTCACATGTATGAAATGTGTTTTCTCGGGCGGGATATCGAAAAGACAATGCAAGAATTAATGTTTACTGTCGTCACTTTCAAATTAGAACTTTTAGAGAAAAGTTTGAAATACCCTCCGTGCATTATTTCATCACGCACGGACACTTCGGTAGAACCACCGACCTTCCGTAAGCACTTGAAGAATTCAACGCCCCGAGTGAGGCTCGAACCCACATCGATGAGGGGTAAGTGATTTGAAGTCAGCGACCTTAACCACTCGGCCACGATCACAATTTCAGAATCCCTCCCAGCCACGCCGAATGGCCAAAGGAAATCGGGCATTGATCCAAAATGGAAACCAGCGTTTCCCTGGATGACAGTCTCAGATTGTGTTGTTTTATATGTATGTAAAACAAACAGTGGACATTTTCAAAAACTTAAAATGGATAAGTTTTCAGCAAATAAACTCCACAGGAATAGAAGACATAAACTTTAAACAAATAGATCTTTGTGCAGTGCTAAAATTGTGTTGTTTTATTTACAATAAATAGTAAATGAACATTTTTAGCAACTTAAAATTGATAAACTTTTAATTGTCATTCAGCAAATAAACTTAATAGGATCTTTTATGACCCAATATCTTTATTTGTTCTTATTGTGCATGTAAATGATGCTTATTAATCACTGAAAATACCACTATATTTTTCACTCTGAAATGCACCAAAATGAGTTGTAGTAACACAAAATTTTCTAGGGTAACCCCCATATCCCCCATGCGGGAGGGGACACCCCTCCTGCACCCACCCCTTTGTTCATCAAAAAATATCCTTCTGCAACATGCCTTCAAAAAATCCTGGCTAGAACCCTGCTTCCTCATATAATATAGTTCTAAATCTAAGGTTGAGTCGTAAACCTACAGCAGTAAGAAACAAGTGATTTTAAGCAAAATAGACTTATTTAACCGGTATAATGCATGTCAGATTTTCACAATGAACAAGTAGTCATGTAGCACAGTTTCAATACATTGATATTAGCAGATACTGTGATTTCAGCTTACATACAGCACTTGGCCAAATCAAGACACCAAATGCCAACATATGTGCCATGGCAACAGTTCTATCTAGTAGAGTCAATAATTTTTTTTTTCAATACTGCTTAGTCAGGAATGTATTAGGGTATTCATCACATACTTACAGGACAGGTCATTAAAAGGTTGCTGGTTCCAGTTTCTGACATCACAGTATATACAGGTTCACAGTCACATTTTTCTCCATGTTGTTCCAAGCCGGTGTCCAACATCTGTTTCACATTAGTCAGAGTCAGACAATCTTGCTAAAAATAGAAACCTGACATAGATTGTTGCTATATATATACTATACTAAAAATTCAGGAACTGTACAACAATTTTACTTTTATCAAATTGCTTCACTGCTCTAAAATGTTATAGCAAGTGCTGTGGAAATTCCATAAAAAAGACCTACTAGTACTATTTTAAATCTAAAAGGCTCTTTTCTAATTGGTTATCAAACATTTCTATTTTCAGTACAGAAAATCTGCCCCACATCCTGGTGTCCAATTTTCAAATTGGGCCAGCAGTTTCTAAAAAGAAAAACAAGGAGATGCGTTCAATAAACGCTTGATGCCCCCGTGGCATCCTTGTCAATACAAAGCAACCTAAGTCCAAAACGAGGTAAAGTTCAAGGTCAAGGTCAAACTGAGGTCAGGTGATGTCTGAAGATGAGGAATGGTCACAGGTTACATCTGCATTAGTATCAAGTCATTCTAGTAAGTGGAATTGATGCTACACGAAATGGTCCCATTTGGTTAACCAAGAGATGGCCCATATAAAGCAACCTAAGTCCAAAATGAGGTCAAGGTCAAACTGAGGTCAGGTGATGTCTGAAGATGAGGAATGGTCACAGGTTACATCTGCATTAGTATCAAGTCATTCTAGTTAGGGGTATTGATGCTAGACCAAACGGTCCCATTTGGGCGGACAAACGACCGGACAGACAGGACAATCACTATATGCCTCCCGCATCAGTAGATGCCGGGGCCATAAAAAGCTAGCCTGCTACCTGGTGTCATGTTTTTAAACAAACAGAATTCGGTAGAGGGTCACCCAAGGAACACTGCTGCAAAATTATTGTAAAACTGAGACAGCGGTTTCAAGTTTTCCTTTTTGTTTGCCATGGCAACCAGAATTCTGCCTGAATAACCTATATTTGAAGAACTTCAAAAGAGGACCAAAAGAGGGACATCCCTGTGTCATTTGCTTGAGACTGACCTAGTTATACAGCAAACCGTTTTTTAATCCTAAAATTCCTCACCATGATGAAAACCTAAGAGTTGCTCAATCCACCAGCACTTAATGTTTGCGCACATCTATTTTTTCTACAGAAGATTCCTATAGAATTTAATACTTAACAAGAGCTTGTAGAACATGAAATGCCCCCCTTGATGCATTCAGTAACTGTGCAAGGAACAGAAACATTTGGTCACTGTGTACTGTGCATTTGACGTACTAACCTCAAATAAATAATTATGGGTCATTTACCAGTCACAACTGACCTCTGTATCAAATGTGATCTTAGATAAAAGCATTCTCTAGTTATTTGGCAAAAACAATTTCTACTGTTTTGGGTCAATATGACCTTGACCTCTGACCTACTGACCTCAAAATCAATTGGGGTCATCTGCTGGTCATGATCAACCTCCCTATTAAGTATTGTTACTGTTGCTCTTGACAGTCCCTGCCTTGTTTCGGGTTCAAACTGGCTAATACAAATATTATTGACCCAAATTCAAAGATGTTCCAAAAATATAACTTCAGATATCATCCAGGATAGACAATGTAGATGCCCACCTCATTTCCTCAGACCAACTGTGGAGTTACAATTAAAACATCAGACATCAATATAATGACTTGACAGATTACGAGATTATCACACAGAGAGACTCCCTGTGAGACATTCAACTAAACCTGATACAGAGAACTCTTGATGGGTATAGATATACTGATGATATAGGAATGTTTCTGTCTGTAAGTTTTATTGTTTTGCAACAGAAGATGCCTGCTGTAGTACTTCCCAAGGGGAGAAACAGAAACTTGCGCTGTCATTTTCATGTATCACTACAATTTATGACTTCCACTTCTTGAATATAAAAGTCCAGTTTTACTCAGGAGATACAGACTTTATAAACTACATTCATAGATCATTATATGTCTGAGATAACATTTTATTAGGCCCACAAAATATAGATTTGTTTCTGACTATATGGCCAGATTTGAATTAAAATCATGACCAAAAACGCCTCTTCATACAGAACCAAGAGATTTAATGTTAACAAAATCATATGACTGAACAGTAAGTTGTTTCAATAATCCTCTCAAGAGATTAATGCCAGAATGTTGGCTTTTAGCATACAAGGCTTGGGAGTTAAAGTTTTTGACTCATACCACAGACATGAAAAATTATACTGGTAGCTCCTTTGCTTAGTACTTGGTACATTGTATATAAAAGGTTGTTTCTGGAGACAAGTAAGCCTGTTACTGGATACCTTGCTGATCACATAAGATCTTAATTGTTGATCATATCATCATAATTTAGGCAATAGAAAATTAGTTTTTTAGATTCTCATCCCCGCCCTTCCCTATCTGAAACCCCCTGCCCTGAAATTTTTTATTGGTCAAAATCCGGATATCCAAAATTTTATGTTCGGATACTGATACACTTTCATAAACCTTACCCAATTCTCGAGTTTAAGGAAAATGTTTGACATATTGTGGTGATGCAAAGACAATTCAATAGCATTTGACAGTATCTGATATTAAAGTTTACCATGACATTACCTCTTATTAAAATAAATTAAGAGAAATGTTCATAAAACATCGGCAATTCACACGACTAGCAGACGTTCTGGCAACCTACTTTCGATTTCAAAAGCTTTTAGAAAAAGGTAAAGCCAATGTATTTTCTTATCTTAATTTGATTGTTATTGATTTTTAGTGATTAGAAATAAGTATCTGTTGTCTGGATTTCAATATTTCAATTGTGTTTAACACGGACATTTGCCTTCGTCAGGAAGCCTAAAAAGCCATTTTCACGTGCAATGTAGGCTGCGCGTACAGGATACAATCAACCATCAAACAAAATGATTTACTATCATATTTTACATTTAAGATAAAAGTTTATGTCATGAAATTAATTTTTTCATATATATATCAAAATTGGGTTCCATATATACAAGCATTTAAAAAACACAGCAACACACACTAGAATATCAATACAGGGATATTTTAACTATAGTTTGTCAAATTGACCTAAGGTCTACCATATTTCCAAATAAAAAAAATAAAAAATAAAAAGTGCCCACCCGCCCTATTTTTTCTAAAAATTCGGTGGAGAATCTAAACATTTATTTTCTCCAGCCTTATGTAATGTGTGTAAAAATGCTAAGCTTTACCTTTTCATATTCATCTCTTCTGATACAGACACCTTTTGCAGCTTGAGATTTTAAAGAATTAAAAAAAAAACTGTAATGAAAACAAAAGGAACAACAAAGAAAACAAAAGTGCCAGACGGTCACAAATTATGCCCATTATCGATCAAGGGCCATAATCCAAGAGTGCCTGAGGCGATTTGGCTGGTTATCGAACTTGGCCAAGATATTATGCCCACAAACATTGTCAGCAAGTTTGGTGAAGATCGGATGAAAACTGTTTGACTTAGAGAGCAGACAGGGCTAAATTCACAGTTTTCCGAGTAATTCAAGGGCCATAATCCAGAGTGCCTAGGGCGATTTGGCTGGTTATCGAACTTGGCCGAGATATTATGCCCACAAACATTGTCAGCAAGTTTGGTGAAGATCGGATTAAAACTGTTCCACTTAAGAGAGCGGACATGCTTTGGAAGCCAATCGTCCGCCGCCTTGGGTGTTCTCATAACACACCCTGCTCTTCAGCCTAGAACCAGAAACAAACTATTTTCTGGCCTTGCTTTGAATAAAAAAAAAACATACCTCAGTATTGATTCGAAGACCACAACGGCAAAATATCACAGATTTATTGGTAAGCAGAGTGTTTCTGTAATAAAGAAAGGATATTTTTGTCATTATTTGATCTGACAGGTTGACTTAAGCACACAAGATTATAGATTGTACATTTTGCAAATCATCGAAATATCACAGATTTATTGCCTTGAATGTTCTTGTAATACAAAGGTGATATTATTGTCATTATCTGATCCAGCAGATCATGCTAAGCAAACAAGACAATAGATTTTCTATCCAGTCTCTTTCTATTAACAACAAAAATCAGGTCAGATCAATGTAACAGCATTATGACTATAAAAGCCCTCAACTGTTGACCTAAATATCATTCATCATTTTTAAGTGATCTGTTTACTCAGTTAAAAGCAAGAACAAACAAGAGCTGTTTGCAGAACACACATGCCCTGCATGAATGGTCTGTAAGACATAACAGAGTGTATATAACATTCTGTCTCAAGGGCACAATGACCTTGACCTTTGCCCAAATGAACCCAAAAACAAGAGGTCATCTTCTGACCTTCGGCAATCATCCTATAAAGGCTGACAGCTATAGGCTTGACAAATCTTCAGTTATTGACCAGAAACTGTTTTCAGCCTAAAGATCACTTTGACCTTGGCAAGTCACTCACTGACAAGCAATCATTCTATGAAGTATGACAACCACAGTTCCAATAATTCTCCAGATATTTAATAGGATTCAAATGGTCTACTGGCAGAATGACCAATATGTGCCAACCAATATATACAACATTACACCATATTTACATAGTGTCTATTTCACAATAAATATGTTCAAATGTGCTTTATGCGCATATATATGAAGGGGCAGTCACAGAGTTCTACACACACACAAAACTAAAACACATATTAAGCTGAAGAAACTTGGCAAGTATACTAAACATCACTTATCATGTACTGAATTATAGTATGCTTTCATTACACCAACTTATTAACTTACTTTCCCACCAGCCGTATGTTATTTTTAACAATAAGCTTGACTAAAAATGGTTCCCAAAAATAATTTCCAGGCAAATAAAACATTTTATTGAATTAATCAATACAAATTTACTGGCGCGAAATCAAACTTTTACTAACTTGGGACCAGTAACTTGACCATTTAGATACTAAGTAAGATTGATGAGACCATAAACATGAAGCTATGAGACATATCCCATAAACAACAGGACGAAAAAGTCAATTTTAAATCGGACGAGACAAATAATTCACTTACTTTTTCCACATGGGACATATGAACTCTACAGTATCGAGTTTATCAATGACAAAAGCACAATGACTTTCCTTTTTATCCACGAGAAAAAGATACTGCAAAAGTTTATTTTAAATTGATAGTGACAAACAATTCACTTACTTTTACACACAGGACATATTACATTTGTCAATGACAGAGCACTACAACTTCCACCCACCAGAAAAAGATATTGCAAAAGTTTATTTAGATCAGCAGTGATTAACAATTCACTTACTTTTTACACATGGGACATATGACTTCTATGGTGGAGAGTTTATCAATGGCGGAACACAATGACTTTTCTTCCAGCAGTAAACTTTGTTCATAATTTGAATACTCCTCTAACATGCGCAATTCTAAAAAAAAAAAAGAAACAGGTGTTTTGATTTTGTGTTTGTTTACATACAGTAGATTAGAATATAATTCTTCAAAAAAAAAAAACAAACAAAAAAAAACAGTTTATTTCTCTCAAAAATATCACTAGCTGGCACTACTGTTTAGTATCTAGTGTTAAGTATCATTTAGTGTTAAATGAGTCTTTCCCTAAAGTAATAACTGCTTCATAATCGTAAGTATTTTGCACCTGCTCATGAATTACTTTGCACAATGTGATAGCAGGTTTACATAAGCCAAAAAGGCTTATTAGCAAATTGCTTTCTGCCATGATTAATATACAAGAAATAAAGCAGTCTTGCAGTATTGATTTACGAAAATATGCTACACCTGTCTATCGACTGTTCTGTTTAACGGAATTAATAATGTTTGTTTACACTATACTGAAGGCTTATCAGTATATTGCTTTTTGCCTCCATTAAGTTATGCAATAATGGTTAAGAAAAGATTTCTGTTTGTAAACCATATACATGATATGTAAGGCAGGAGGTTCTATCTAAGTGTTCATCAATGCATGAAATAATAATAACGTCTTTATTTGCAGAGGCTAAACATTTGGGTAACCCTATCTTCCATGTGGGCCTCCAGATATTTACATGCACAATCTGTACAGAACAAACAAAACTCTTGACAGAAATAACAAAAAGAAGAAAATGATAGTAATTACAACTGTGAATCAAAGGCCTGAATGGCCTGAGTCGGCTAATGATTGATGTACTGACAGTATAGTCTACCAGTTTCAGTTTGTTTTTAGTTTTTTTCTTAAAATTTCATAACACAGCTCGATATTTACCCAAAATATTATATCCGGATATGATTACACTTTTCTCCAGTTTGAACAATATATTTTACAAATTGTGATGATACGAAGACATTTAGCAGCAATTGGCAGTATCTGACATTGAAGTTTACGGTTAAATTACCTCTTATTTAAATCTTTTCATAAAAAAGTTGTTTCGTTTCGCCAAACATAGACGATCTACTTTCGATTTCAAAAACTACAAGAAAATACAATTCAATGTTTCGCCGATTTGTTTATTTCTCGAAAAATAAGAATTAAAATCATTTTTAATATCAGTAGTAACTAAACAAATCAGTAAGAGCTTCTTCTTCCGATAATTTATCCGTTTACTGACTGCAAAATT
Source organism: Mercenaria mercenaria (assembly GCF_021730395.1). Taxonomy (NCBI): domain Eukaryota; kingdom Metazoa; phylum Mollusca; class Bivalvia; order Venerida; family Veneridae; genus Mercenaria; species Mercenaria mercenaria. The sequence continues at coordinate 44,315,227 of NC_069372.1, read as the reverse complement.
CAACCCACGCAAAGTTTATAGAAATCATACGATGCGTGTTTACGTTCAATGTGGGAGAATTAAGGCTGATCGGCTATGTTACCTAACGCATCCAGACTATTCAGATTTTGTTTTTAAAAAAGCATTGTGTGCGTTTCTGTAATTTTATATATGTTTTTATACGCTTAGAAATTATTAGACATGCGTATTTGCATTATTTCTATGCGTAATTTACGCTAATACGCATCTTATCTGGAGCCCTGCTGGAACTATTTTTTGTCTTTCGCTGGATGTTACCCAAGCTTTGTAAGCCTGCGCAATTCTTAAAATGCACATTTATGCTTAATGAGTTACATTCGAGAATTGCACAATTACAAGTCATAAATATGACAGATTACATCGTATATTGGTCATAGCAAAGGGAATTGACACAACTTAACTTCATTCATGCAGTGAACTGTTTGAAGTTTGAGAAATCTAATGGAACTACATCCCTTCAGTGTTATTTGGTCCGTTTAGAGAATCGTTGGATAGCAAGGACTCGTCAAAAGGCTTTCAGCCTTTAGCCGACTCAAAAACAGTTTACTGTTTAGAAAGATGAACTTGCCATCAATATAAAGCTCAAAATAATGTTTCAGAGGCACACTGTCAGAAACTTGCCATTTAATCCTGATTGCTATAGTGTGATTTAAGGTAGCAGACATTCTCCACTAACTATGAAAATGCAATTCCTGACCGAATGATGCCAAAATAGCAAACAAGAAAACATAACTGCACAAAGACTGCTGATTGTCCTAATGGATCCACTACCTTAATACTTAACAAAACATACACCTCAACAAAATCTTTATGTACCTTCTTGTCTGAGTTCTGTTTGTATATCTTCAAACATGTCCAGTATCTGATCTATGTTGAAATCTAAGCTTCCCTCATTCTGAAAATGGTATTAAATATTGACAACAATGGTGTTTCATGATCTGAGGTCAAATACTTTTTCAGATATAAGAGACACAAACTTTAAGGTCCTTTTTAATGCATATTTTTGACTAAGCCAAGGGCCATAACTCTGGTCTGGCTGTGTGAAATCCCGGTACACAACCTCACATCATGAATGACAATCCTGTGAGGTTTGATGACTCTAGATCAAATACATTTTGAGATGTGGACAACACAATTCAGACGACCGGACAGACAAAAAATGGCATTATTTGTTGCCTTTTGCCATAGCAAAAAAAATTTAAAAAGAAATGCATTATTCTCAATATTGCCATATATCTATGTTCCAAATTTCATGAAAAAATTACATTGTACTTCTTAAGTTATCACAGGAAACCAATTTATGTCACTGATTGACAGACTGCGGGAAAGAATGGGAGCCTCCAATGCGAAATGGGTAGGGAACCAAAATTTCAGAAGACTACAATAAAACTTGTAAACGAAGGCAGCAAAAACTGACCTTTATCCAAACTTTACCGTTATTCAAAGGTGTGCATTATTTCTAAAATTCCTGAAATGCAAAGAGTGGCCTTCATTCACAAGGAAACCTTTATTCAAAAGTGGCCAAAAGCTCAAGTGTGACTGTATTCTTATTCTGGAATGGTACAGACTGTACTGTTAATTAAACTCAATGGAACGTTTGCAGAGACAAATTAATATTCAGACTGGAACAGGTAATTACGCTGACAGTTATAAATTAAGAATATACACTAATTCACCAAGGCACTATAAAAACGTTAACCTGCACTTTATCAAGGTATTGCAGTCAATAAAACACTGTCTGACCGCAGAGTTCGAAACTATAAATCTATATACACTTTGGAGTATATCCAGATTAGGGATTATTTGTCTGAAAGGCTATTCTGTAATTAAAATACATGCAATGGGATAGCATTAAACTTGACATCTAGATGATGCATGTTGGAATCCCTGAGAGAATCTAGCTATGATCTCTGGTCACTTATTTACCGGTAATAGAAATTTTTGGGGGCCCGGAATTCAGCCCAATTCCCCTCTCATTAAAAACTTTTTTCCCCAATTAGGAAAAGAAATAGTTTTATTTTTCCAGCTGAACCTCTAAGTATTTTATAAATTCAAATCTAAAATATAAGATAATGTGTTTTTTAAACTATTTTTCTTCTGAAATGTAACATGCTTCTTTCTTGAAGAAAACTTAAGTTAGAAGACCAGTCTCAAATCTCCAAAGTTGATTGGTTGTTTCTGAGCAAAATTTTGAATTAAACCAATCAAAAGACAGCACTCTAAGACCAGGTCCACAAACTCAATTTTATAACCCTGAAGCCAAGGTCAAGAAGGCCGAGTTTAGTTAAGATGTACCGTGGTATAATTTATGTAAAATGATTGGTTTAAACTAGTTTAGGGTGTATATTTGAGTGTTGAATACTTTGAACTGAAATAATTTTATTTCATGGGTACAAAATTTTGTAGTTTTGCCCAAAACTGTTATTTCATTTGGACAGGAATGTGTGAATTTCCATTTATCGACATAAAATAACTGGAACTTCATTTGAACAATGAGATATAATTTCCCAGGTTCACCACAAAATCCACACAAAAATTGCCCCAACAAAGATTAGTGATTTCACAGTATATGGTAATTCTGTCTCAAAAGATAATCTTTTTTTCTGTAAGTGGCATATCATGTTATGATGGTAATGATCATTTGCCTAAATCATTTTCTGTTAGTACAGAAAATCCATTATACTTGTTAACATTTATAAATTGAAATGTCAATTCCAGAAAGGACACTGGTAGGCTGGGATAATAAATTCCACATTTTATAATACCTAGACTGATGTGTTCTTACTCAATTACTGTCTTGTGTCAGAAAATTGCCACTATAATCTAAAAAGTAAGAAAATGATTTCAATGATATCATTAATGCAAGAAAATGACATCAGCTCTTGTCAAGGTTTTCATGTCAGAAAATTAACTAAAGACTTAGAAACAGTGATCTAAAATTTTGAGGTTTCATGTCAATCCACAGAATCAAAACTAAACGAAAGAAATAAACTTCTTATTTAACTGATAAGTTATAATTTCAAATCAAAGAACTTACTTCCTCAGGAAATAGCCGTATTGGCCAAAACAACAAAATTTCTTGCAACAAAATCAAAGGATTTCACAAAATGTCCCCAACTGACCTCAGCTAAGCATCAGAATCTGACTATATAAAGTGTTGGAGAGAGAATTAAGAAACTGATTTCACCTAATCAAGTGTCAAAAAGAGAGAGAGTTTAAGATGTAGTCCTCACATTACCAGAGTATCAGACGATAATTACGATATTGACCTCACCTTAATAAGTATTGGAGAGAGAGTTAAGAAACGGACCTCAAATAATAAAGTTAGAAATTGACAACAGAAAAGTGGTATATAAGTGTCAAAACTAACCTCAATGTCCAATGCTGCCTTCTCCTGTTCCTTCCTCAAACTTCCCACTCCTCTCATTCCTCTATAAATATCATGTCTTCATGCAGGTAATTTCTGAACGAGCTGTCAACTTCTCCGACTGTCCGTACCGATCCAGCATCTCTGAAATAAACTGCATCTTATATATATTGCATTAGTCTTTGAAAAAAAGTGAAATAATAGTCTTCAGCTAAACAACCAAACAAGAGTTCTAATTCAGCTTTATGAAAGATGAAATTTGCCTTTTGTTGCAGTCATATTTTTACATGTTTTCCCAAAAAAAATTGGGTTATATTTATCGCATTATCTTTTTATATTTTTTATTCTATTGGATTAGTGTTTGTCATTTTCCAGACATAATATTATGCTAAATTAATTCGCATATGCAATAATTCAAAGGGCCTCCATGGACGGATGATTAAAGTTGCTGACTCTGAAATGAGTGGAAGCCATTAAGCTGACTTATGGACAGTCAGATCTTTAGTACAGATGCCTATGTCTTTAGCAATGCACAGAGGGGTCTTCCTTCACAATCAAAAGCTGAATTGTTTTGGCATGACTCTAAATCTACAAGACACCCTGCGGTGCTGACGCTATCTGATTCTTTTTTGTACATAGCAATATTGTCCTACATGAATTTTCAGTCTATAAAAGGCCATCTTTGCAAAAGCAGGATAGAGTATGTTTCTGATTAACAGTGTCCACTTATGATTGTGAAAAACTGTTGCACAGTTTAAAGCAATAGCTTGATAGTTTATGAGAAAGTTTGCCTAACATAATACTCAACCAAGAAAATGATTTCTAAGTCCAAAAGGCAATAATTATTGAAAAGCAGGATGGAGTTATGTGTTGCTGACGGTCAGCTTATGATGGTGACAAGTGTTGCAAGTTTTCAAAGCAATACTTTGATCGTTTAAGACAAAGTTGACCTAAACATAAACTTAACAAGAAATCGATATGTTTCTAAGTCAAATGGGCCATAAATCTTGCAAACAAGCAGATGAGTTATGTTTCTGCTGTACAGTCAGCTTATGATGTGACCAAGTTTGCAAGTTTAAAGCAATAGCTTTGATAGTTTTAGGTTTTGAAAAAGTGACCTAAACTTAAAACTTAACCAAGAAAACATGATTTTCTAAGTCCAAAAGGCAATAATTCTTGCAAAAATCAAATGGGTTTTTCTTGATGTACAGGTCTGCTTATGATGGTGAACAGTTTCCAATTTCAAAGCAATAGCTTTGATTAGTTTAGAAAATTGACTAACTAAATTATCCATGAAATTGATATTTTCTATACAAAGGGGCCATAAATCTTGCAAAAAGCAGATGAGTTATGTTTCTTGCTATACAGGGTCAGCTTATGATGGTGAAAAGTCTTCCAAGTTTCAAAGCAATAGCTTTGATAGTTGGAAGAAAGCTGACTAACATAAAACTTAACCAGGCAACGCCGACGCAGACGCCGACGCCGACGCCGACAACCGCTCAAGTGATGACAATAACTCATCATTTTTTTTCAAAAAATCAGATGAGCTAACAAAAACAAAATAAACTAAATGGTGCAAACTTACTAGGGTGACTTTTACAAAATCACAGGAGTTACTAACAATGATATATCAAAGAAATCTATAATACAAGCCAATTTTATACCATTTGCATAGATTTGGAGGAAAACTCTTCATCTATACTTGACTGGAACCCTTTCACCTTCAAATTCATGAAAAATGTTAACCCCTGGCTGTAACATTGATATTCCCTTGATAATCTGCCATAAATGAAATTGTCTACCACATTTTCTTTTCCATTAACTGCCAAATCTTTTACTTTTAAGCCGAGACCAAACACATTAAATGTATCTCTGGTTCCGACTTAATCAATCAGTGAAGAAATCCAAACAGAACTGCAACATTTAGCATTTATTTTTGAAGGTCAACTGATAAAACTTGCTGATTAAGAACAGTACCTTCTTCTAGCTAAGAATAAATTGTTGCCATGGAACCAGAAATTGCAGCCATAATTTTCAAGTTTTGTAATAATGAAACAAGAGCTGTCCATGCACAGCGCGCTCGACTATTCTCAGTGCTTGATAGTATAATATAAGCAATGAGTAAAACTTTAACATTACAATGAGCATATTCTAAGTCGAAAAAGGGCCATAATGCAGTCAAAATGCTTGAAAGAGTTGCCTCCTCCTTTTTACAGACTGGGGTTATGATGGTAAACAAGTATGCAAAATATGAAAGCAATATCTCAATGGACTTTGAAAATATTTGGGGTGGTACGCAAACTTTAACATTTATTCTAAGTCGAAAAGGGGCCATAATTCAGTCAAAATGCTTGATAGAGTTGCGTCCTCCTTTTTACAGACTGGGGTCATGACGGTAAACAAGTATGCAAAATATGAAAGCAATATCTCAATGGACTTTGAAAATATTTGGGGTGGTACGCAAACTTTAACATTTGTGTGACGCTCACGCCGACACCGGGGCAAGTAGGATAGCTCCCCTATTCTTCGAAAAGTCGAGCTAAAAAATCGTAAGAAACTAGATGTGTCCATAGAACACAGATGTCCACTTCCTGTCACTGTATATGGTTTCATGGCTATAGGTGAAATATTTTTACTGGTCCGGTTCAGTGAAATCCCAAACAGAACAAAAGGTGCACAACTTTACATACTTTATAAATTTCCTCGAATGTTTTATGACTCTACTTTATAAATTTTCTCGAATGTTTTATGACTCTAGGTAAAGTACATTTTGAGATACATTGGATACAATCTTTTATGCCCTTAATGCATACTTTTGACCTAGTCAAGGGCCATTACTCCGGTCATGCAGAGTGAAATTCCCCCCAAAAAACTGTTGGACAAATTCGCATGTTTAATAATATTCCTATATGGTTTCATGACTCTATTTCATTATTTCACCACTGACGAGCCCCAGTTTGGAACCACAAACTATCCATCAGCAAGCTGGATGGCATCCTCCCAGTCACATGACAGAATTCTACATCCAAGAAAGGTTTCTAATCCAAAGTATTTCATAATTTACCTTTCTGTATGTTTCTTTCCATGGAGGTGTTCTTGCTTTGTACATGTCCCTATGTGACCTTTGAACTTTCCCACTCATTTCTGCAGACTTCCTTTGATAAATCTGAAAGAAAATTTTTAATTCAACATACAGTATCAATATGTTCAAGGGCAAGATTTTTGTTTTTTGGGTTCATCACACCGACACAATTCAGGGCCTCCCCTGGGCCTTAAAAACTTGTAGAAAGTGCCAAATTGAATCTGAATTGCTGAAATTTGGCCACATTTTAATAAATTCTTGTAGCCACTTACAAAAATCTGTAGACAGTTCTTTGAATTGATAGCATTTGGCTACATTGGCGAATGGCAGAAGAGGCCCTGCAATTAAGGGTCATATAGCCACTTTCCAGCTTTTCATGCAGGTGGAGGAAGCCCCCAGGTGCCCCTAAAAGCCTTATTTGAAGCTAAAGTGGGCACTTGAGTAGAACCAACCACATTTAGTAAGCCAGCTGGATGTCTTCCTCACATGGCAAATTTCTACACTCCAACTAAAGTTTCAAAAACAAAGCATTGAAAAGCAAGTGACCTTAACTACTCAGCCATGAAGGACCCCTTTAAGGTATTAGGTCACTAATAGTAATGTTTATAAAATGGCCTTTGCTTGGTATAATCTGAAAGGTAACCGTGTTTTGCACTATTTTGCAAATTTTAAAAAACTTTTACCATGCTGTTTTTTATAATTTTTGAATAACTTACGGTATCTCCTCAAGCTCAAGTAGAGACAAATTTCAAAGTGATAGCCACTATTTAAAACGTTTGCGGAGAACTCATTTTACCATTAATTTCAATAGAAGAAACATTAAACTATTGGTAACCAATTATAAAACACAAAATAAAAATGTTAATATCATTTTTTTCTATGGTGTCTCAAGTAAACATATTTAATGAGTCAGAATTCATACTTCAACATTGAAAAAATAAGGTCAAATGATGTGTTTCTGTTTTGAATTTTGCTTACTCCATTTAAAAATTACCTTAGAGAAGACGTAAAACCTACCTAAATTTCTTCCACAATATATAATCTAAGAGTGAAAGCAAAATAGAGAACTTTCACCGTGCGTAACTCAGTATTTTTAAAGATGTGTAACTCTACCCCTTCTGTTTAAGTAGTAAATTCTCTTTGGACACAAAAAATCGCTTATAAGATTCATCTTTTTCCATTTTTGTACAAAACATCAGTAATAAGTCTTGAAAGAAGTAAAAACTTACTAGTAAAAAAGGAAAATAAAGAAAAAAAAATTGGTCCCAGTAGGGCTTGAACCTACGCACCCCTAAGAATTACAGTAAAAGTAGGTTTATGGTAGGAATTAAATACTCTTCAAAAAGGAGGTTCTCTATTAGTGATCTAATACCTTAATGACAGGACTTCTAGTCAATTAGGCTGCAGGTTTGAACCATCTGGGTCAGTTAGTCTATCTATCTATTATTGTCCTCAAGACAAGAGCTTTGCCTAGGTTGAAAGGCTTGATTGGCAGTGCATGTATATAGTCTCATCTTAATGAGAACCCGAGACAAATTACATTTTAACAGACATTGCATGACTCTTATAAGCTTGCATTGTGATTCCATTTCAGAATTGATTAGTGTATGAAAAAATGCTATTAAGAGGACAAACGATCTATAATTTCAAATTTATGTGAAATGGAAACATTTAAACTTGAACTTTATACATTACTTGCATTTACTATGTTCAAAGTACAAAGACTATTCTGAACTTCATTTTCCGAGCTATCAAAACATTAATCAAACCAAAGACTCCAGACATTGACGATCTGAATTTTCAGACAAACTTTAGTATTCTTAAAACATCTATTACAGACAAACTTTATTTCACTGATTGTTATGCTAGCGTTTTCCTAGTATTTAATTAAATTGTGAAGATAGCTATTAAAATGGCTAAGATTGAAAATGTCCCGTTTTATCGTAAATAACGATTTATCACCAACACCTAAAATGGGTATCCAAAACGGATCAATATGTTTCTATAGAAAAATGGTCAATTTATCAGCATTTTCCGAGAGATATTTCTTGTAAACTTATGCCAAATTGTCTCATAAATAAAATTAAGACACTCTTAAGTGATTTCTCAGGCCGTTTTCTTCTATATCGGATGATCAAATCTTCAAAATCTGGCAGGAGCTTTATGGGTAATCTCTTATGGCTATAATTCTATAGCTTAGTAAAAGGTTTTATACTTGTAATTACAACCTCAGGGTCAACTAAGATAATATTTTATATTTATTCTGGAATATAAAAAATCTTCATATAAAAAGACTGATATGAGATGAAATATTAGCCCAACTTAATGACTGAGCATCAGGCAAGTATGATCAAGCCAAAAACATGTTACACTTGGTGTGAGGACTGTGCCACAATCAAAACATTGTTTATTGCAGAATAAACTAATAGAAATCATTGTTACATGTGTTGTTCATAAAACACATGTGCCCTCTGTAACTGCTTACCTGAGAAATGTAAGTGCAACAAGACTTTGATCTTTGAACTGATGGCACTTAAAACATTAGTGTTTTTTTTTTTTTCATATTTAGGGAAATATAGAGGGGCAAACTGAGTGGGAACATCATGCTGTATTGTCTAAAATTGGGAGAGGGGATGGGGTTGGAAGCACATCATATTAAAGCAGTTATTTATCAAAAATATGTTACAGTCCAGAAAATATAAACATAAAATTACCTTGTCTTGTGTCTTATGTTTTAAAGTAGTATGGTTGGCATAATTTTGATGAGTTATCACCCAGAAACCAGTATTTTTTGTTCTACAGACCAACCAACCAACATCTGCAAAACAATATACCCCTCCTTTGAAGAGGGGGGGGGGGGCATAATAAAAGGAATCATCTACTGACAACAAGCAAACATCCTTTTGAAGTTCAACAGCCAGAAGGCCAAGATTTATACACTTATTGTTCAGAAGCAGCTTAAGTGACCCTGACCTTTGAAGAATTATTGTGCATGTTTGTGTTCAGGTTTAGCGTCTTTCTCAATAATTTTTCAGTAATATAAATGACAGTGCCTTACTTGTAGCAGTAAGCACAATGCCCAACTTTAAAGTACTGCCTCACTTGAATGCCTTAGACATGATACCCTAGTAACCTACCTAATCACATTAATACTAATACCAAGTTAACCGACCTATGGAAATTGTTTTCAGTCTTATGACTTTGACCTATTTATCTTCGAAACAAGAGTGTTCATCTACTGATCTCGTTCATACTTCCTATGACATTTAACTGGTAAATGCAACAAGAGCTGTCATAAGAGACAGGGGGCTCAACTATTTCAATGCTGGATAGTGAAACTGGGCACATCTGAGAAGCTGGAGCTGTCACTGGAGTGTTTAATGACTCCAATGTGGATGAAGATATTGGACAATTTAGCTTGAGTCTGTGTCAAAAGTATTAAGTAATAAGAGAGATAAAGATAAAATGTATCAAAACATTAAAAAGTATAAAAGGGACATGGTGAAAATGCATCAAAATTAAAGTAAAATTCTAAACAAAAGGGGGCATAATTCATGAAATATTGATGCAAGAGTGATGGCCCTTGTGTCAAATGATGTGGAACAACTATTTCAAGTTTAAATCAAATCCATTTTACAAGTTATAACTGAGATAGAGGGAAAGTGCACCAAAACTTAAACCTGAAATTCTTAGTAAACAGGAGGATGATTCATGAAATACTGTGCAAGAGCTATTGCCCTTGTGTCATATGATGTACTACTGAGTGATGACGCTGAACAACTATTTTAAGTGTGAATCAAATCCTCTGTAAATAGAAAATATAGTGAAAATGCATCAAAATTAACTTTAAATTCTAAGAAAAGGGGCGGGCATAATTCATGAAAAATTGGTGCAAGAGTCGTGGACCTTGTGTCACATGATGCGGGAGATAATATGGAACAACTATTTTAAGTTTGAATCAAATCCATTTAGTAATAATGGAGATAGAGTGAAACTGCACAAAAACTTTAACCTGAAATTCTAAGTAAAAAGGGGGATAAGTCATGAAATACTGGTGCAAGAGTTATGGACCTTGTGTCATATGATGTGAGTGATGATGTGGAACAACTACTTTAAGTTTGAATCATATCCTCTCTGTATTAACAGAGATATAGTGAAAATGCATCAAAATTAACCTTAAATTCTAAGTAAAAGGGGGCATATTTCATGAAAAATTGGTGCCAGAGTTATGGACCTTGTTTCATATGATGTGGGTGATGAAGTGGAACAGCTACTTAAGTTTCAATCAAATTTATTTAGCAATAACTGAGATAGAGTGAAAGTGCATCAAAACTTTAACCTGAAATTCTAAGTAAAAAGAGGCATAATTCATGAAATATTGGTGCGAGAGTTATGGCCCTTGCGACATGTGATGTGGGGGATGATGAGGAATAACTATTTTAAGTTTGAAACAAATCCATCATGTAATTACAGAGACAAAGAGAAAGTGCATCAAAACTATAACCAAGGTGCGGAGACGCCAGGTCGAGTAGCATAGCTCTCCATACGTCATATAGTCGAGCTAAAAAAAGGTCTTAAACAGTTTTTCAAATGAGTCTGGAGGTCACTGTGACCTTGACTTCAGAACTACTGACTCTGAATACAGTAGATGTAATCTATTGACTATACTACTAAGTGTAAGCACTATAGCCAAAAGAATTCTAAAATGGGCTATGGACAGAAAAGCGGACCAAATGACCTACCTGAGCAAAACCATATGAAGAATAGCATAAATCCATAGCCACTTCAAATAGAAAAGACAACAGTATGGTTTGGTCAACTGTGTCACAATACAATCTGTAAAACTCAAGGCAGTGTAATGATCTTCATTTATTGTACTAAGAGTGCTGACCCTTCTTCAACTATAATCAAAAGTTGGAAAACTGTCCCTAGCAACTATTTTTTAATATTCACACAATTCTTTCTGAAAATTTTAGCACCATCTGCCTCTGATTCATTTATTTAATGAAAGGATGTATCTATCATGACCAGCAAGTTTTCTTTACCTAGACCGGAACCATCAGTGTTGCTTCAAAAACTTCTCAGGGCTTTAATTAATGCTCGTCCAATTGTCCGGGACAAGTAATACTTAAACTCGGTCAGGTCATGGTTGAAAAGCGGTGTCCGACGGTTGTCTCCAAAATATATTAATATCAATTTCCATATACATCTAAATGACTGAAACTAACTTCATTAGAAGTAATTACCAGTAATACAATCTGTAAACAACTAGACAAGTTTCCATCCTAGATACCACAAACAGGCGTGTGCAACTGCTTTCATGACTGTGGTAGTAAAATACTGGTGATTACTTCCCTTCTCAACTGCAGTCATTACATGTAATTTTACGACATCAAATTCACTTATGTGTTATTTACAGTACCATGTCAGGCTTATTTTGATACAGTTTTTCAAACGCTAAAAGGCCTGAACATAAGAAAAGAACAAAAAGGAAAAGAGCTCAGGACAAGCTAGTTTCTGGTTGGGACAAGTACCAGTTCTTTCAGAGAGTACTTGTCTGACTGGACAAGTGAAAATAAGAGTTAATGCCATGCCCTGAAATTCTTGGGATCTCTTTTAAACTTAAATTGAGAACATTTACATGATCATTACATATTTATCACCATCTCTCCACAGAATTCTATCTATCACTTTATCGGCAGAAATGACCAAAACAATCAGTGAGTTTGTATTGCTTTATTTCATCAGACATCTCTCAAGAACAAATCAATGTCGTCTCTCCTCAACATAGCTTGTAGGCTTCATTAACTCTTCTGATGAAGTTTTCTACAATTTTCCACACCAAAGGAACTAGAAGGCAAGCAATCGCAAGTTCTCTAGAAGGAGTCCATTTTTCATTTAATTTTTTTTGTATTTTTCATTCAATTCATACATGTAGTATTAGAGATTACTTTTAGTAAAAGTACATTCATGTCTCCCGATACCACTTCATTTAAACAGAAAAGTGTATTGAATTGCAACATAAAGCCGTATCACTAAGACATTTAGTTTTTTGAAAACAAAAAGGGAATTAGTTTTACCCAAAACAAAATTGTATAAGAAATTGTATGCAACCAATTACTAATTACTAAAAATTAATAAAAGTAATCATTACTAAATGAAAACATTTAACAAGCTGTTTGTAAAACAAATATGTCCCACATGAATGTTCCTTACTGGAGACTTATATAACTAGAAGATGCTTTTGTAGAAAAGCTCATGTCTCCCCAAATGCATAGTCGTAATAGGCAAGAAGTCAATAGGGGACAGGAGCAAAAGTCCAAGAGACACCAACGGTTTGGCTGCAATAGGGATCATCTACTCGTGTCTAAACATCCCAAGAAGTTTCAACATTCTGGGCGTAGTGGTTCTCAAGTTATGGATTGGAAACGGATTTCCATGTTCTGGCCCCTCTGACCTTTGACCGAGTAATCCCAAAATCAATAGGGGTACTCTACGCTGCATGTCCAATCATCCTATGAAGTTTCAACATTCGGGGCCAAGTGGTTTTCAAGTTCTTGATTGGAAAGTGTTCCATGTTCAGGTCCCTGTGACCTTGACCTTTGCTCAAGTGACCCTAAAATCAATAGGGGTCATCCAGTTTGTAAGTCCTATCAACTATAAAGTTTGAAGGGTCTAAGTCAAATGATTCTCAAGTTATTGATCAGAAATGGTTTTCTAATTTCTGGCCCCTGTGACCTTGAACTTTGATCAAGTGACCCAAAAATCAATAGGGATCATCTACTCTATATTTCCAATCATCCTATGAAGTTTCAACATTTTGGGTCAAGTGGTTCTCAAGTTATTGATCAGAAACAGTTTTCCATGTTCAGGCCCCTGTGACCTTGACCTTTGATCGAGTAACCCCAAAAATAATAGGGGTCATCTACTTTATAAGCCTTATTACCCAATGAAGTTTGAAAGTTCTAGGTCAAATGGTTCTCAAGCTATTGATCGAAAATGGAAGTGTGACAGGCAGATGGCCCCTTCGACCTTGACCTTTAATGGAGTGACCCCAAAAAGCAATAGGGGTCATCTACTCTGCAAGTCCAATCATCCTGTGAAGTTTCAACATTCTGGTCCAAGTGATTGGAAATGGTTTTCCATGTTCAGGCCCCTGTGACCTTGACCTCTGATGGAATGACCCTAAATATGATAGGGGTCATATACTCCATAAGCCCTACCATCCTAAAAAGTTTGAAGGTTCTCGGTCAAATGGTTCTCCATTATTGGCTGGAAATAATGTGTGACGGTTGGATGGACAGGGCAAAAACAGTATGTCTCCTCCAGTGGGGGTGGGAGTAGGGAGAGACATAATAAGTATGTGTCAACTTGACTTTAACAGTTTATTCTATTTTTGTTTTCATTCAACAGGGAAATGCTAACACATATGCAAAACTAGCCATATCTCAAAAATTTTATACAAGAATTAATTACACATTATAAACAATACCGTAGATACCCATGTATAATGCGCACCCGTGTATAATGCGCACCCCCGCTTTTGGCCCAAAATCCTGGGGAAAAAAAATTTTGGTCAATTTTGAGGTGGATGGGAAACGAAAGTAGAGTTTACATCGACACTGGTAATAAATCTTATTTCCGCGGCAGAGAGCAGCATCTGTCTCGCGGTACTATCGATTTTTGTTTTCTCGAAAATAAAACCAGTAAAATATTGTTTTATTTGTTGTTTTACCTTTTTTATTAACTATTTTGAATAAATACACAGCAACTGATTCAATATTTCGGAATGGTATCTTTCAAAATGACATGAGCTTCTCAATTCAAACCAATAACTAAAGGTGTGATAGTATTTTTGTCACGATCAAATAGCCAGTAATTACCGGCAATTAACGTGTCACCTCATGTCAATTATGTTGTTCAGTTTGATCTCAGTTAAAGATAATTCTTATAATTTTTAATTAGTATCATAATTTTTGTGATTTATTAACATTTCTTTCATCAAAATACTTCTTAAATTTATATGAAATTAATTTTGTTTGAAAGAAAAATAAACCATTCGATCTTTTACGGAACGTAACGGCAATCTTAGATTTTAGCGGTGACAGTAAACGCGGGGAGTAGTTTCCCTTTACCAAAATGGCGAACATCGGTAACAAACTTGTTTTGAAGTTGGAAAATTGTCTATACCTGTGTATTATGCGCACCCACGATTCGGGCGTGGTCCCGGGGGTAAAAAAATTGCGCATTATACATGGGTATCTACGGTACTCACTTTATGTACTTTATAGAGGATATCTGTTTGCTTCAGTGTAAGCTTGAAATATCTTTAACTGGTAAACACCAGATGGAGTGCATAGCCACTAGTGAAAATGTAACATATAGTGTTAATAAGTGAAAGATATTAAAACAAACAAATTCTCTTTTTATGCCCCTGAACTGTCTGTTTGTCCGTTAGTCCTTCCATACATATGAACCAGATTGCCTACAGCCCACATAAATGACTCTATTTAGTTCATGCTCACACTCATGTGGTATGACCTTCAAACTGACCCATATATAAATGACCTTGACCCTCATATGACCTTCTCCTTCAAATATAAAACCTTAAACCACATTTTTGGACCTACACAAGAACTATATCTTCAAACTTAAAACCTTAATAAACAACAATTTTGGTTCTACAGCCCACATAAATGATCCAATTTAGTTCAAACTCACACTCCACAATCCTTGTGGCAAAACCTACAAACTGACCTATATATAAATGACCCTGACCCTCATATGAACTTCACCTTCAAACTTAAAACCTTAATAAACAACATTTTTTGGTCTTACAGCCAACATTAAATGACCAAATTTAGTTCATACACACACATAACAAGACTTGTGACACAGGGCTCCAGATAAGATGCGTATAAGCGTAAATTACGCTTTGAAATAATGCATATACGCATGTCTGATAATTTCAAAGCATATAAAAAAGTCTATGAAATTACAGAAACGCACGCAATAACTTTTTACCAGCGTAAACAAAATCTGAATCGTCTAGATGCTTTACGAAACAGAGCATGGTCAGCATAAATTCTCCCACATTGAATAGCACTTAGTCTATAAACCTAGGTTAAACTATATTATACACTCAATGGGTGCGTAAATCAAATAGTTGGAAATTAATATTGATGGCACGGTAGTGTTTTAAATTGATGTCGATTTAAAATATCAACTTCCAGTGCGGAGTAAACAACAAAAAGGTCTCTTTCTAAGAATGTAAAAAGTGAATAAACACTACGCATTCTTTAAACCAATAAAAATGATCCCCAAAACATAGTTAAAGGTATATTGAATGGTAGCGAGTATGAAACCACGAGTATGAAACCAAAGCAAGCCAAGGGAGAAAAAAAAGAAGCAAAAACTTGAATGCTGAATTGAAACTGAACTGCAAACACATTCATGATTGTAACTTACAAAAACAGATTTCTGTTTTTTTCACATTTACAAATTTTCACAAGTAAACTTACTCCTAGTGAATTCCAGATTTTACCATTTTGCTCATTCTTTTTTTTTTTGGATTCAACGTCGCACCGACACATGATAGGTCATATGGCGACTTTCCAGCTTTAATGGTGGAGGAAGACCCCAGGTGCCCCTCCGTGCATTATTTCATCACGAGCGGGCACCTGGGTAGAACCACCGACCTTCCGTAAGCCAGCTGGATGGCTTCCTCACATGAAGAATTCAACGCCCATAGTGAGTCTCGATCCCACATCGATGAGGGGCAAGTGATTTGAAGTCAGCGACCTTAACCACTCGGCCACGGAGGCCCCCATTTTACTCATTCACAAATATGTTATGAGTAAATACTCATATGCCAAAAAAATTATCTGGAGCCCTGGTGACAAGACCTACAAACAGACCTATATACAGATGACCTTGACCTTCATAATTATTATATTTATCTTTAGAATTAAAACCTAAACAAGAGGACCATGATGGTCCTGAATCGCTCACCTCTTCCCACATGACCCAGTTATGAGTATGACGTCGTTTTTTCTATTATTTGACATAGTGACCTAGTTTTTGAGCTCATGTGACCCAGTTTGAACTTGACCTAGATATTATCAAGATAAAAATTCTGACCAATTTTCATGAAGATCCGTTGAAAAATATGGTCTCTAGAGAGGTCAAAAGATTTTAATAATTTTAGACCTACTGACCTAGTTTTTGACAGCAGTTGACCCAAATTCAAATTTGACCTAGATATCATCATAATGAAGATTCAGACCAACTTTCATACAGATCCCATGAAAAGTATGGCCTCTAGAGAGGCCACAAGGTTTTTTCATTATTTGACCTACTGACCTAGTTTTTTATGGCACGTGACCCAGTTTCAAACTTGACCTAGATATCATCAAGGTGAACATTCTGACCAATTTTTATGGAGATCCATTCACAAGTATGGTCTCTAGAGAGGTCACAAGGTTTTTCTATTTTTAGACCTAATGACCTAGTTTTTGACCGCACATGACCCTGTTTCGAACTTGACCTAGATATCATCAAGATGAACATTCAGACCAATTTTCATACAGATCCCATGAAAAATATGGCCTTTAGAGAGGTCACAAGGTTTTTCTATTATTTGACCTACTGACCTAGTTTTTGACGGCACGTGACCCACTTTCAAACTTGACCTAGATATCATCAAGATGAACATTCAGACCAATTTTCATACAGATCCCATGAAAAATATGGCCTCTAGAGAGGTCACAAGGTTTTTCTATTATTTGACCTACTGACCTAGTTTTTGATGGCACGTGACCCAGTTTCGAACTTGACCTAGATATTATCAAGGTGAACGTTCTGACCAATTTTCATGAAGATCTTGTGAAATATATGGCCTCTAGAGAGGTCACAAGGTTTTTCTATTTTTAGACCTACTGACCTAGTTTTTGACGGCACGTGACCCAGTTTCGAACTTGACCTAGATATCATCAAGGTGAACATTCTGACCAAGTTTCATGAAGATCTTGTGAAATATTTGGCCTCTAGAGAGGTCACAAGGTTTTTCTATTTTTAGACCTACTGACCTAGTTTTTGATGGCACATGACCCAGTTTCGAACTTGACCTAGATATCATCATGATGAACATTCTGACCAACTTTCATAAAGATCCCATGAAAAATGTGACCTCTAGAGTGGTCAAAAGCAAAAGTTTACGGACGGACGCACGCACGGACGGACGACGGACGACGGACACTGCGCGATCACAAAAGCTCACCTTGTCACTTTGTGACAGGTGAGCTAAAAATCTTTGGCCATACACCTGGGCGTATGACTTTACATTTTGAAAACTCAGCTCCTTGTTATTTCATGTTTTCAGGTATTGGATTTGTTGGAAACTTTAACACCTGACCATTCACACTAATATATGTTCACTTAGATCTTCACTTTACATTATATTTATTAAAAATTTGCTTTAACAAGTATATATTTAACTGAAATTCATTAGAAATGCAAGTTACCAGTACCTCTCTTTGTCTGTCTTGGTTGTATGAACAACAAAGATTAAAAGTTGCCTTTTGGTTCAGATTATTGAAAAATCTTTTAATTAATTCTATCAAATGCAAATGGTAATTAGAAATGGGAAATTAAATGTAACCAAAAAGAAATACTTATCTTTTTTTAAATAATAATTTCAAATTTACTAATGGGGGTAATTACAATGTTTTGTTAAACAAGAGGACCATGATGGTCCTGAATCGCTCACCTATCCCCACAAGACCCAGTGTTGAACTGAGTATGACGTCGTTATTTCTATTATTTGACATAGTGACCTAGTTTTTGAGCACATGTGACCTAGATATCATCAAGATAAAAAATTCTGACCAATTTTCATGAAGATCCATTGAAAAATATGGCCTCTAGAGAGGTCACAAGCTTTTTCTATTATTTGACCTAATGACCTAGTTTTTGAAGGCACGTGACCCACTTTTAAACTTGACCTAGATATCATCAAGGTGAACATTCTCACCAATTTTCAAGAAGATCTCATGAAAAATATGGCCTCTAGAGAGGTCACAAGGTTTTTCTATTTTTCGACCTACTGACCTAGTTTTTGACCGCACATGACCCAGTTACGAACCTGACCTAGATATCATCAAGCTGAATATTCTCACCAGTTTTCATGAAGATCCATTGAGAAATATGGCCTCTAGAGAGGTCACAAGGTTTTTCTATTTTTAGACCTACTGACCTAGTTTTTGACCCCACGTGACCCAGTTTCGAACCTGACCTAGATATCATCAAGGTGAACATTCTGACCAATATTCATGAAGATCTCATGAAAAATATGGCCTCTAGAGACGTCACAAGGTTTTTCTATTTTTAGATCTACTGACCTAGTTTTTAACCCCACGTGGCCCAGTTTCGAACTTGATCTAGATATCATCAAGGTAAACATTCTGACCAATTTTCCTGAAGATCCATTGAAAAATATGGCCTCTAGAGAGGTCACAAGGTTTTTCTATTTTTAGACCTACTGACCTAGTTTTTGACCGCATGTGACCCAGTTTCGAACTTGACCTAGATATCATCAAGGTGAACATTCTGACCAATTTTCATGAAGATCCATTGAAAAATATGGCCTCTAGAGAGGTCACAAGGTTTTTCTATTTTTAGACCTACTGACCTTGTTTTTGATCCAACATGACTCAATATTGAACTTGACCTAGATATCATTAAGGTGAACATTCTGACCAACATTCATGAAGATCTCATGAAAAATATGGCCTCTAGAGAGGTCACAAGGTTTTTCTATTTTTAGATCTACTGACCTAGTTTTTATCCCCACGTGACCCAGTTTCGAACTTGACCTAGATATCATCAAGGTGAACATTCTGACCAATTTTCATTAAGATCCATTGAGAAATATGGCCTCTAGAGAGGTCAAAAGGTTTTTCTATTTTTAGACCTAATGACCTAGTTTTTGACCCCACCTGACCCAGTTTCGAACTTGACCTAGATATCATCAAGGTGAACATTCTAAACAATATTCATGAAGATCTCATGAAAAATATGGCCTCTAGAGAGGTCACAAGGTTTTTCTATTTTTAGACCTACTGACCTAGTTTTTGACCCCACGTGACCCAGTTTCGAACTTGACCTAGATATCATCAAGGTGAACATTCTGACCAATTTTCATGAAGATCTTGTGAAATATATGGCCTCTAGAGAGGTCACAAGGTTTTTCTATTTTTAGACCTACTGACCTAGTTTTTGACGGCACGTGACCCAGTTTCGAACTTGACCTAGATATCATCAAGGTGAACATTCTGACCAACTTTCATAAAGATCCCATGAAAAATGTGACCTCTAGAGTGGTCACAAGCAAAAGTTTACGGACGCACGGACGCACGCACGCACGCACGCACGGACGAAGGACGACGGACGCCGCGCGATCACAAAAGCTCACCTTGTCACTTTGTGACAGGTGAGCTAAAAAAAAAACAAGAGCACCGCCTTGCGGGTGCTGACGCTCATCTGATTTTTTTTGTGTAATAGAAATATTGTCCTACCCATGATTTTCTAAGTCTAAAAAGGGCCATCATTCTTGCAAAAAGCAGGATAGAGTTATGTTTCTTGATGTACAGTGTCCACTTATGATGGTGAAAAACTGTTGCAAGTTTTAAAGCAATAGCTTTGATAGTTTATGAGAAAACTTGACTTAAACATAATACTCAACCAAGAAAATGATTTTCTAAGTCCAAAAGGGGCAATAATTATTGCAAAAATCAGGATGGAGTTACGCTGCTTGCTGTACAGGGTCAGCTTATGATGGTAAACAAGTGTTGAAAGTTTCAAAGCAATAGCTTTGATAGTTTAAGAGAAAAAGTTGACCTAAACATAAAACTTAACCAAAATATCTGATATTTTCTAAGTCCAAAAGGGGCCATAAACCTTGCAAAAAGCAGGATGGAGTTATGTTTCTTGCTGTACAGGGTCAACTTATGATGGTGAACAAGTGTTGCAAGTTTTAAAGCAATAGCTTTGATAGTTTAGGATAAAAGCTGACCTAAACATAAAACTTAACCAAGAAAACTGATTTTCTAAGTCCAAAAGGGGCAATAAATCTTGCAAAAAGCAAGATGGAGTTATGTTTCTTGCTGTACAGGGTCAGCTTATGATGGTAAACAAGTATTCCAAGTTTCAAAGCAATAGCTTTGACAGTTTGGGAGAAAAGTTGACCTAAACATAAAACTTAACCAAGAAATCTGATATTTTCTAAGTACAAAAGGGGCCATAAATCTTGCAAAAAGCAAGATGGAGTTATGTTTCTTGCTACACAGGGTCAGCTTATGATGGTGAACAAGTATTCCAAGTTTCAAAGCAATAGCTTTGACAGTTTAGGAGAAAAGTTGACCTAAACATAAAACTTAACCAGGCAACGCCGACGCCGACGCCGACGCCGACAACCACTCAAGTGATGACAATAACTCATCATTTTTTTTCAAAAAATCAGATGAGCTAAAAAGAACAATAGAAAACACATTTTTTTCTGGCTGTATGCAATACCCTTAAAGCGGTTTCCTGACAAATTAAGAAGTCCTACTAGAAATTTGCTACGAGAGATAGCATGAAAAAAACTACACAAAGTCTCCGTGACAAAATACCGTATATTAGTTTTTTTCACATACAGCAAATTTCACAATTTTGGCATTCATTTAGTTTTAGCAAATCTAATTCTAGCGAATTTGTTATATCTGACTCTTATTTTCGTGTTACTTCTGCTGGCGAAGGGACTTTACTCTATTCGTCTGAGATTTATGATGCTATGTACCGGTATTTACCATCGCCTGGATAATATATACTTCTTATTATTTGCACAGTTACTGAACATGTTCTACAAATAACTGGCATATATCGTTGTTTTATTCAATTATAAAACACTTGTTTTTTCATGTGTATTTATTTATTATTGTATTATCAGATATTGGTATAGATATATATTGATTTGATAACTGGATAACACAACGTGTACTATTTACGACGATGTTGGGAAGAAAATCAAAAGTAGGAAATCCAGTTACAGAAACTCAAATTTCTTGTATTAAATTTTCGCTGATCTATATGTTATGAGTAAATACTCATATGCCAAAAAAATTATCTGGAGCCCTGGTGACAAGACCTACAAACAGACCTATATACAGATGACCTTGACCTTCATAATTATGATATTTACCTTTAGAATTAAAACCTAAAAAATCTTTGGCCATACACCTGGGCGTATGACTTTACATTTTGAAAACTCAGCTCCTTGTTATTTCATGTTTTCAGGTATTGGATTTGTTGGAAACTTTAACACCTGACCATTCACACTAATATATGTTCACTTAGATCTTCATACATGTTATATTTTAACTACAGGTTGTTTCAAAATTTGATTTTCCTATTCTGGTTGCCTAAACAAGGACACAGTTATTTCAGCAAAACTACATTGTCGATAAAAATACTGTTGATTAAAGTCATACAAATGTAACCCCTTTTACATTATGGGTGTAATTACAAAGTTTTGTTAAAAAAAAAAAAGAACAATAGAAAACACATTTTTTTTAACAATATGGTTCTATCTAATTTAATTTTTTTTTTTCCTAAAAGAAATCTATGTCTGAGAAGAGAAAAAATAAGAAAATGTTGAAACTGTTGCTGACTTACCACTTTTAACATTAGACTGACCGAGTCTCTATAGAGAATTTGAGGAAACTTGTAGCTGAACCACACAAAATTTGAATGAGTTTTAATGATTTAAAAGATTTTTTAAGTATTATAAATGAATTTAATAGTAGCTGAACGTTAAATCATACTTTTTTGCTGAATGTTTAAAAACTAGAGATGGACCAAAAATGCACCCCCACCCGAAACATGACAGTTCATGCCAGAATCAAACCAATTTCCTCTCCAGACAAAAACAAATTTTACATTATTAACAAAGAGTCTCGAGGGAAAATGCAGAGGCGAAAGAGAAAATAAATATCTTATATATTTGTACGTATCATCGATATAATAGTATACCCTGTCGCAAACATGTGAATTGAGCACAAAAGGTTACCATACCATAAACTAATGAAATTTTATCATTCTTTCGCAAGAGGAGCATTATAATCAAGATGAATACTCGATAAGAAAATTAATAAAAGTCACCATTGATTAACTGTCAGACCAACACCTTCTCGTACCTTATTGTCTAGCATGCTGGCAAATCTCATTTATATAACCAGTAAATCTACATCAAAATCTCATTCATTATGTATATATTTCATCACAAGTTTGACAAACAGCCATATTTGCAGCATCCATATTTGAGTATATTATCTAACATCCACATAGTAACAGGAATTTATGCAATTTGTTGATAAATATATTAAGGCGTACAAAAAAAATGTTTGTTTCCGGTATCCCAACCTACCCTAAATTTTTGGCCTGACCCTAAATCTTTTTATGGCCTTGGCGATTATTTTTTTCAACTTTTTAACAAAATGTTGCAAAACTGCACTTTTTATGCTTTAAACATGGTCAGTGATTGTTAGAAATCAACTTACTGATGCATTAAAGGCATAACCCCCTTATTTATATTCATTTTTTGACACAAAAATATTTTCCGAAATATCTCACAATAAAAAACAAGAGGACCATAATGGTCCTGAATTGCTCACCTATCCCCACATGACCTAGTGTTGAACTGAGTATGACGTCGTTATTTCTATTATTTGACATAGTGACCTAGTTTTTGAGCACATGTGACCTAGATATCATCAAGATAAAAAATTCTGACCAATTTTCATGAAGATCCATTGAAAAATATGACCTCTAGAGAGGTCACAAGGTTTTTCTATTATTTGACCTAATGACCTAGTTTTTGAAGGCACGTGACCCACTTCTGAATCTGACCTAGATATCATCAAGGTGAACATTCTCACCAATTTTCATGAAGATCTCATTTAAAATATGGCCTCTAGAGAGGTCACAAGGTTTTTCTATTTTTCGACCTACTGACCTAGTTTTTGACCGCACGTGACCCAGTTTCGAACTTGTCCTAGATATCATCAAGAGGAACATTCTGATCAATTTTCATGAAGATCCATTGAGAAACATGGCCTCTAGAGACGTCACAAGGTTTTTCTATTTTTAGACCTACTGACCTAGTTTTTGACCACACGTAACCCAGTTTCAAACCTGACCTAGATATCATCAAGGTGAACATTCTCACCATTTTTCATGAAGATCAATTGAGAAATATGGCCTCTAGAGAGGTCACAAGGTTTTTCTATTTTTAGACCTACTGACCTAGTTTTTGACCGCACGTGACCCAGTTTCGAACTTGACCTAGATATCATCAAGGTGAACATTCTGACCAATTTTCATGAAGATCCATTGAGAAATACGGCCTCTAAAGAGATCACAAGGTTTTTCTATTTTTGGACCTACTGATCTAGTTTTTGACCCCACATGACCCAGTTTCGAACTTGACCTAGATATCATCAAGGTGAACATTCTGACCAATTTTCATGAAGATCCATTGAGAAATATGGCCTCTAGAGAGGTCACAAAGTTTTTCTATTTTTAGACCTACTGACCTAGTTTTTGAGCCCACGTGACCCAGTTTCGAACTTGACCTAGATATCATCAAGGTGAACATTCTGACCAATTTTCATGAAGATTTCATGAAAAATATGGCCTCTAGAGAGGTCACAAGGTTTTTCTATTTTTAGACCTACTGACCTAGTTTTTGACCGCACGTGACCCAGTTTCGAACTTGACCTAGATATCCTCAAGATGAACATTCTGACCAACTTTCATAAAGATCCCATGAAAAATGTGACCTCTAGAGTGGTCACAAGCAAAAGTTTACGCACGAACGCACGCACGCACGGACGACGGATGCCACGCGATCAAAAAAGCTCACCTGTTACAAAGTGACAAGGTGAGCTTTTTTGATCGTCAACAAGAGCTGTCGGAGGACAGCAACGCTCAACTATTCAACAGCCTTGTCAACTGAATGAATATAAAACTTAAAAGTCGAAAAAGGGGCATAATTTTGTTAAATTGCAAAACAGGGTTATGGAACTTGTACACTGTATATCAGCTCATGACAAAGGACAAGTGTGTGAAGTTTCAATCCATTCCCATTAGTAGGTACTGAGATATCAGCTTACCTACAAAAACTTAACCAAAAACTGCTAAGTCGAAAAAGGGACATAATTTTGTAAAAATTTAAAGTAGAGTTATGGAACCTGTGCAATGCATGTCAGATCATGACAGTGAACAAGTGTGTGAAGTTTCAATCCATTCCCGTTAGTGGGTACTGAGATACCAGCTTATCTGGAGCTCTGCAAATGTTTTTCAATTTTCAATGTAAAAATTAGTAAAAATAACTAATTCTCATATGTTTCCATAACATTATAGTCTGTCAGTAATTAAATTTCAAGTGTTTTTAAGAAATACAGCATTTATTTCCTGATATCTAAAAATTTTCTCTCTTTTTTTTTTGTTGTTGTATGATCTAAACTGCTAAAGGCCAACTGGTGCCTTTAACTTGTTTAAGACATGAAATTTGGGTGGTTACGCAACATGCAGTTTACAGAATCTGGCTGATTGCAACATCCTTAAAGCGGTTTCCTGACAAATTAAGAAGTCCTACTAGAACTTTGCTACGAGAGATAGCACGAAAAAACTACACAAAGTCTCCGTGACAAAATACCGTATACTAGTTTTTTTCGCATACAGCAAATTTCACGATTTTGGCATTCATTTAGTTTTAGCAAATCTAATTCTAGCGAATTTGTTATTTCTGACTCTTATTTTCGTGTTACTTCTGCTGGCGAAGGGACTTTACTCTATTCGTCTGAGATTTATGATGCTATGTACCGGTATTTACCAATGCCTGGATACATACTTCTTATTATTTGCACAGTTACGAAACATGTTCTTCAAATAAATGGCATATATCGTTGTTTTATTCAATTATAAAACACTTGTTTTTTCATGTGTATTTATTTATTATTGTATTATTCAGATATTGGTATAGATATATATATTGATTTGATAACAGGATAACACAACATGTACTATTTATGACGATGTTGGGAAGAAAATCAAAAGTTGGAAATCCAGTTACAGAAACTCATTAATTTCTTGTATTAAATTTTCACTGATCTTTTTTTCGTGATATTTAGGGGCACGGGAATATAGCCAAAATTAGATATGTGTGAAAAAAAACTGATATACAGTAATTACATTTCATTGAGAACCTTTTTGAAACAGGTCTGAATAAAAATGCTTAAAAAAAAACATAAATTTAAGCTTAATTTTTTAATTTGTACATAAAAACAATATTTCAATAATAAAATCTATCTAGGTTTTAAAAATAAAATAAAATTTACCAATAGATTCATTATTGACATTATTTTTTAAATTGACAACTTTAACTGGGTACATAATACTGAAAAACAGTACAGTACTGGAGAAAAAAAAACTTCATAATTCTACATTCTTATGATTCTAAACAAGGTAAACAGTTAAATAATGGTGGACTTTATATACATGTGTACATGATTATAATTTAATCAACTACATGTCACAACCTAAAAAAGGTAAATTTTAGCACTTGAAGCTTTTACCATCATAATCTAAGCACTATACTTGAATATCACAGATTAATGATTAATTTCACAACAAATAACAAGAAAATAGTTTTTGCAACATTCGTTGAGTAGGTACTACAGGACTGCCCTATATTTGCAGTACGACTGTTAGTTATTTCTTCAACACTATACATATTGCCTTGAGTAACTGGATAAGTGGCTCTCGGTCTTTCTGTCACAGTTGTAGCTTCAAGCGTAACTAAATCCTGCAAATAAACTGGTAGATTCCTCCTAGCACAAAATGATTCTTCATCTACAGGACAAGTTACAAAACCACCTTCTACTGTGTCTTCAATGATTTCACCTGAACTGCATTTTACCCAGTTTGGATCTATGCTTCGCAGTTTAATATAGACATCACCGACAGAACACCTTGCTACAACGCACCTCCCATTCATGACTAGATTTTTTTCATACAGAATACATCGTCCAACATCTAAGCTTGATTCTGCCTCATAAAAAGAACCTGAGGAATTAAATCTACAATTCTCGATTGACTTTTCTTCAGCATCTGAGGTAGAGAATAATTCACTATTTTCACAGTTAATAACTTCAGTTTGCAAATAGTTACAGCCAGAACTGAAATCAACAGAACATTGCTTCTGTAAGTCTGGAATTTCTTTAGAATTTAATGACTTCAGAAAATTACATCCCTTTTTCTTTCCCCATAAATAATCATCCCCATATGCAAAGTTAACATCATACCAGCCTGTGTCACGAAATACTGCCAAGGTTATTGGATCCACAAATGTATATTCTGGTTCACCCAATTTTGATGACATTACAGATCCTGGCAAAAAACTGCTATCCCAATGTGACTGGAGAACATTCTCTTTATCTGTCATCGGGGCACCTTCTGGCAAATTACTGCCAGTCTCTTGGCAGGCAAATTGTTCTTGCATTTTAGATACAACTGTTGGTGTTAAAAGCCAGTATGTACCATTATTTTCACGTAAAATTGGAAAACTGTAGTGCGGCAGTTCAACTGTATCAAATGTTTCCTGTCTGAAATCACGAAAGTTTAAAATCAAATCCTTAGAAAATCCTAATGCATGAAATACTTCATGCAAAGTAATTAAGATCCGCTTATTCCTGTTACTTTTGTATTTCTTAAACTCACTTGCACAGAAATTTATATAGCCAGCAATGGGCCTGTCATTTTTTCCAAGCTTGCAATAAGATGCATAAGCCATCAGTGTACTGGTAGACTCTGGTGAAAAATTTGTCATGCACGACTTTGTTGTCCTGGCCTGCACATACAAAATATAGTCTGCATTTTTCACACCAACACCATCTGTGTACCAAGTTCTATCAGGCAAAGGTCTATTTGTCCAAGTATAGAAAGCTTCTAAATGCTCATCAGGAATCATAAAATTATCAAGACAAAATTCTCCCACATAATCCTTGCGTATTGAGGCACATTTCCCTGCATTTCTTCCACCAGTCCAAGAACTTTTACAAGCATTCCTTTCTAGTAATAAATATCCCTCAGTCGGAATTACTGATAAGATCTTTTTAACATACAAAATAACATTGTTTATAGTATTTTTTAAAATTTGTGCTTCTTGATCACTTAATTCATATTTCAAATTGTCTCCAAAATATGGATATATTCTTAATGGTCTATACATATTTCTGTTATATGCAAAAGCTGGCAAAGATCCAAAGTCAGTTACAAAACTTTGGAAGAAAAGCAATAAAACTTGAAAATGAAAAATATCCATTTTCTAACAAATTCTGTTCACATATTTTGTGTTTTTTATGACAATGACGTTATCATAACACAGTTTTTCTTTCAAATAATTTCCATACACACTGATTCAGCACAACCGTTAACCTTTTATTACACATGTTTAACTAAAAAGTTATTGGTACAGAGGCTGCTTAATTAATTAAAGGGAAGCAACTCCGAAATATTCCCACAGCTCGAAGCATCTGTTAAATGTACATGACATTTACAAACCAACACTAGAAAAACTTCAAAGATTAAAAACAAATGTAGATAATAAAATTAATATCCAACAGAAAAAAATATATTTTAGCATCTTATGTCGCTAAATTATGTACCTTTCTTGCAATAAATGTGCAGTGTTCCCGCGTTCCGTCTTCTGTTTACTATTCCTGTTAGCTCCCTTTACTTTGCGGACTGGTACACATCTTTGTATCGGAACTCATATTATTTGAGGGATATACAGTGGTGCCCGTCAAAATACTTCCACATAACTGATGACGTTTTACACAAAGCTATCCAGGAAATACAAATTTCTCTGGTTTCTTTTTGAAACAATATGATTTTAAGTCTGTACCATTCATCGTATTTGTTGAATGCCACATAGAAAAGATTTGCAAAAAGCTATAGTTGTTGCCGTCATCTACAGAATTTATTTTTGCCTATTGTATGAGTCTGTGTCGGAAAGTTTTTGCACAAAAATGCACAAAGTGTCAGATAAACTCCACCACTTGTCAGTGAAGAGTGCAGCAAGTAAAAAATATGACACTCTTAGGTACATATTTTTATCATGACACACTTAGGTGCATATTTTTATCTGGAGTTTTCAGCGCTTTCTCTAGACTAATTCATTAGAAATGATCAGTGATTCAAGGACCCATTGGTATGATATTCTGATTTGGCCGAGGCTGCATGACGGTCATGCCAATAATTTTCCTTCTCCATATGACTGTTGTGATGATTATTTTTATTATTCACATGATGGCCGTGCCAATTATTTTCGTTATTCAAAAGCAGTCAAAGGAGCTATTCATTTTTTGAGCAGCAGGTTGCATTGATCAGGTCGGCGTGACGTCACATCCGGAGCAATCGAATATGCAAATTACCTTGGAGGTGAAAGCAGGACCTCGCAATTCGTAGCGAATTAACTAGCGGTGTGGGTTGTGATGTTTTAATTCTCAAATAAAACAAATCAAGAGTCATCTTTTTATCATCTGCAGTCCTTACGCTATAGTACAATCTATATATTTTTCAAAAAAAGTAGAGTTTTTGTGATAATTGATTTTGTGGCATTTTAAAACGGTCTGGAAAAAGTGACAGATTATGTATTGTCAGCTCTTCGGCGCTACGGATCAGTTATAATTAACACAAGTTCTCAAGCTTATTCAACATTTTCTCAGTTTGCATATATACATATTAAAATAAACTAAATATCTGAGAACATAACATTTTTTTATTCAACTTCTTTGCTTTAAATCGTAGCAGTTGTTTCTTTCATCTTTCAGAGAATCTTTCAAGTGTCTTGAAAAAGATTTTTTGTTTGTTTGTTTTCTCAAGAAAGAACAGATCAAATAAATAAGCAAATTAATTTTCTGATTTTTTTATGTATTTTTTAAATAAGCTGATTTTCTAAATGTTTTAATGCTCTGAAATAATTATATTGTTGCCATTTTCTGAAATGTACTTGGTGCGATAAATTTTATTTAGTTTATGTAAAATGCTATAATTAAGTATGAAAGTCACTTAAATAAAGTTGAAAAGTTATACTTTATTCTATATGTAAACTTATTGCAGTCATTTTTTTTTTTTTTTTTTCTTTATTTTTTCTTTCTTTATTTATTTTTTTGAAGAAATGTACTTCCGGCCAAAAATTAGTTTAGTGAATTGATTTTAAAATTTCAAATGAACTATAAGCTCCGGCCTGTGTATTGATTAAGGTTTTTTATGTTGTAGCTCAATTAATCCCTTTGTCAGTTGACACGCAAATAACAATAATGTGCATCTTCCAAATATCATAAGACCCTGAAGGCATATATCAAACGGATAAGACAGGAAATTACTATAAGGCCCCGAAGGGGTACATCAGAGGGATAAAACAAACAGGAAATCAATCTATTAATGATAGTCATTAGGAACTGATCAAAACTGATTTTCATTAATATACCACATACTGATTGGTTTCCATAGTGATTTATGACTTATGACTGGAATGAATGCTTTAATTTTGTGGTATGTGGAAGCAGTCAACAATCTACAGTCTAACAATTAACAAAAAATAGGGATATTGAAAACTACAAGATATGACTAAAATTATTCTAGACAAAGCGTGCAAATTATCGTTCACAGTTTTAAATAACTAACAATTTAATACAAAACTGAGTTCAGTATTTTTCATTATTTTCGTAAATGGAAGTCATCAATTTATTGATACGTCCTGGCTTTTCGTAGAAAAGAAACTAGCATGCAGTTATTATATATATCATTTTATCTCCACGTGTAACACAGTAGCTCTAGATGTCCTATTACATTTAAAACAATTGTAACATGTAAAAAAAAACCTTTGTGTAATAAATGCAGTTAAAGATCTTCTATTGTGATCTTGATACGCTTCGAGGGAGAAAAAATCCCTTCTCCAGTATTTACGTATAATGTACTATTAAGCTTTAAATTATGACACCTCTCATTAAATCTCATACGAATCAGAATTTAGGTAAGAGGTGTTGATTTAATTAAATTTGGCGTGACTGAATCACTTTTGACACCACAGTATAAGCTATCTGGCTTTCAGAACTATTTTAATCGCAGGCTACAAAATAGCACGAGAAAAGGGAAACGAATGGAGAAACCTAATTTAGATGAGCTAGATTTTCTGTTTTATTTATTTTTAAAAGACCTCCGATTTTTTTAAATTATAATTTTCATCCAGTCCGTCACAAATATGAGACCTTGCAGCTTACACGGATCACGTCTGAAACCTAAAAAAGAAAGATTTCTTTCTCAAGAGTGATGTCTGGAACATCATGCTATATTATAAATTTACTGACTTATTAATATTGCCTAAAATTTTACTTTAAGCAAAGAAAAACAACCAGCACTAGTGAAACATTAAACGCTTTTCAATTACAATTTAGCGTTTGCTGTCACCTCCGCTTGTTGCTATGCAACGCGATACGCTGAAGTGCCCGGATATCCGACCTGATCAATACATGTACAGACATGCTGCCTGTTACATGCATGCCTGTATCTATTACTATTATTTAAATTATTTAAATACTCTTATCCATTATGACAATATTTTCAAGGACCCTGTTGGAAATAAGCCGCAAGGCTTTTACAGGTTATCCTGTGTTTTTGTATATGTCATGATTATGCACTAGTCACCAATAATATCTGTGATATCAAAGTCTGTGTTAATATATTATGTGCTGTTATAAAATTCAATGTATGTGATTAATAGTGTCAATGTGATGTATATATTTACACGAATAAATCTATCTATCTATCTATCTATCTATTTCCAGAATGCCACCAACATCAGTTGAATTAAGAAAATGTCTCCGTAAATTGTTGATCTTAAAGTCTTATAATTATTTAAATATTTTGTCACCCTAGAATAAAACCCGAAATAGTAATTATTTTAAATTTATCTCTACAACAACAATGGCTACAAAGGACAAACGCAACTACTGAACTAGAGTTTCCAGCAAAGACTATCTAGAACAATGTAGGCAGTTGAAATTATATCACATGCTATTTTTCTGATTGATAATTTATTATTGACGTGTTTGGACTTAGATTTTAACTTTATTCAGGGATTTCATGAGGGTTTTTTTTTCTCAGAAAGTTCGATCACTTTGTAACAAGCAACTTTCATATGTTCAAAAGTGCTACAATATTTCGTATTTTGATGTGACCTGAAAAGTTCTGCTTGGTTCTTTCAGGGTGTTTTTATGCACTTGGAACGTGGGTGCTGCAGGACCACCAAAAGATCTCACAGAACTTCTTGATCTCAAAGAAGAACAGTTACCGGATATCTATGGTATTGGGTGAGTTCATTTGAAATTTTTACCATTGTTACTCTTCAGGGCCCTCGATCGGCCGTTTTTGCCGCCGAATATCGGCTGCTTCCCCCGCCAAAATAGTATCTTTTTTTCCCCCTCCAGAGAAAAAAATTCCCCCTTACTGGGCATTCGGTTGACCCGAGGTCCCGGGTTTTTGATCCGCAAAAATCGAGAAAAACTCGTATTTGACCCGCACAAAATATGCTCCGTGCGTCGGGTTGACTCGCGGAAATTTTGTTCGATGCGTCTCGAGTTCGAAAGTTCTGCCCCTTGTCAATCAAAATCACAGTCAGTTTCAATATTGTTCGCCATCATACGCGGAAGTATGGCAGTAGGCGGAGCGTCATATGTTAATTAGCTGCTAACAGATGTCAATCACGCCACGCGCCGATTGACACGTGGTCATCTCGCGGTTTATATTTAGTACAATAATCCCTGTCATTATCAAAGGTGTTTACTGATCAATGTGTAAAAATTAATTGATAAACAATGCAGCTTTAGATTATCGTCTTTGCACAAATTGGATAATTGAAATCATTATTTTGTTTGCTTTTAACGATTTCATTG
This sequence comes from Mercenaria mercenaria, assembly GCF_021730395.1. Taxonomy (NCBI): domain Eukaryota; kingdom Metazoa; phylum Mollusca; class Bivalvia; order Venerida; family Veneridae; genus Mercenaria; species Mercenaria mercenaria. The sequence continues at coordinate 44,282,706 of NC_069372.1, read as the reverse complement.
CCGAGGCTTTGTTTGGTCCAAATAAATTAAATGCTTTAATAAGCAGAAATTGTAAGTATGAATAGGTATGGTAAAAAAAGAAATTTAAAACAGGTATTTCATCAAGAATTTGAAATGTTTACTTTCGTTTTCCATATTGTCACCCGTTTTCGCGACCGTGATTTCGGACATTTTCATCATTTCTTACAAGATTTTTTTAGTACAATCTAAATAAAAAGCCATTTGAAAGTCTGCATTTAAGAAAAATATGATCACTGTTGCAAAAGCAGCCCTTATTTTGAAGCATTTTTGATAATAAAATGCAAAGGCACCAAACCCCACCCACTTTTAGACAACTAAAATATAAATTGATTAAAAAAATGTGTAATGATAAATGTACTTGTTTTAGATAAAGTTTGTCGAAGTTTCATTAATAACAGTATAGCTTGTCCCCTGAAAAGCTGACCTTGACATGATTTAATTGCAGTTACCAGTAGTATGTTGACAAAAAGAAACAACTTTAGTGTAATGAGAGTTATACATGTTATAGTTCTTACATAGTATGTTATTCTTTGAAGGCAATGAAAATTCCCCCTTTCGGCTAAAATAACGCGAAAATTCCCCCGCCTGAGGGCTGCGGACCCCTTCCCCCAAAGTAGAGTGAGGGCCCTGCTCTTATATCTTGATCAGAAGTGTAGATTTGTTTGTTTTGTTGACTTTCAACACTTTTTCAGTTTTATAGGCTTATTAGCCCTTTATTCATGCAAATAGTGACTATTTACTGGTAAGCCATTTGGTAACTGCTAGGTATAATATATTCATGCTTTAAATGTTTCTGTTGCAGGTTTCAAGAATTAGATCCAACAGACAAGGACATGAAAGACAATCAGTGGACCAGCAGGCTGACAGATGAGCTTGGCAAAATCAATTATGTCAGGGTAAAACTTTGACCTGCAGAAAATAGAAAATTGCATCTACTTAGCAAACATTGTTTTAATATGTGTATATTTATGTAAATTATCTTTCATAACTCTAGTGGGAGTCAATTGTAGTTATATTGTCAGGATATAAAGATTTAGTCTTACTTTCAATGTTACAAGTTTTTTTTATGTCATTACACTAGATTAATGTCAAGGACGTAGAAATTTAGAAAATATTTATATTTGTTAGTAATGTTGAATGGCATGGCAGATCTTCATTAACCTTGGTCCGTAGCATCCTGGTAAGGTCCTCTCTCAAATTTGTTTTGGGAAAACTTGACCTGTTTGTATTTTTTATATTTAAAGATATTTTTCACCATTCATGATTCAGTGTGTCATACATATAAACAAGGTTCAGGTGGGCGACATAGAGCCACTGTGACACTGTTGCTTTTAAAAAGCATTTAGTTTCCAGTGTAAAGTATAACAAAATGTATACTTACTTTTAGATAAAAGTAGTTCGGATGCAGGCTATATCACTACAAGTTTTTGTGAAGAGACATCTACTACTGCATGTATCAAGCATAGAATCAGAGTATTCAAAGGCAGGGATGGGAGGCTGGTGGGTAAGTAAATATAACATCTGAGTTCTGTTATCAGATTGCTATTTTGTGAGATATTTTGTACAGTTTTCAGGATTTTTTACTCACACGAAGTTGGTTTGATAATGAAAGGCTTTCTGTTAAATGGCCGAACATGTCAGCTTTCTAAGTACATAATGCCTGGGTGAAAATGGAAGAAGCAATCAAAAAGTGTTTACCTCTGCTGAAAAAAGCATATGGAAATATTTGATTGCACAAAAAAATGCATTCTCACATACTAGCAGATATTTTACATTTAGTATAATGAGGAGAAAAACGTTAACACCTAAATTTCATTATAATTAAATAAATCCTACTGATGACTTTTGTTGAAGATATCTATTTTATTTTATGAATTTATCATTTGATACTTTCAGGAAGATTTATTTGGTGTAAGTTCAAACCAGGAGACAAATGCCCATTTTCTAGTGCATAGTAATATCTAAGGAAAAAAATGTTACAGAATTCCTATATTAGATTATTTAGATAAAATAAATCCAGATTTATTTTTACCTCTTTTTAGTCAGATGGCCATTTGTCTTCTGGGAAATAGTATGCTTAAGTAGATTGTTTTGCTGTGTGTTTCACACAAGTCTAACATTAAATGTTTAGTTATAGATATTTCTTGGGTTGATTCAAACCCTTCTTCTGTCATCACAGAATTTGTTTAAATTAGAGCCAGGGCTGTTAGAGCTGTCCAGGTGCTAACTTTATTGTCATGATTAGCTCTTGAGAATTTGTTAGTGTGATGCCCGTCATGATGGATGATATCTGTAGATTGGGTAATATACGTCTTGCGAATAATGCCACTTGCGATTTCAAAATATTTGTTGATATTAATCTGTATCATTTCCAAAAACAGGATAACTCACGTTTCATGAATTCTTAAGGTAGTGGACCCGTAATGACTATCGGTAATTTTCATTCAATTGTGTTTTCTTTGTATGTGATCTGGGCATTTTCCGGCTATCACTGAAACAACTACTGGTATGAGCAACATTTATGGCAGAAGAATGTCGAAATAACAGATGGAAATACGAAATTGCACAGAAATAGCCGAATGCCATTACAGGTCCGCTACCTTAACATCGAGAATAAGGTTGCTGACCTTTAAATTAGGTTCTTCACCTTTGAATAACATCGGGAAGTTAGCAGTCCTTTGCAGAGACTGAGAGTTACCATCATCATTAGGTTTTCTAGAAGAAATATTGGTGGTGTGTGATTGTATTTTGGTTGTTGTATATTGCAGGGAAACAAGGGTGGTGTGAGCATCAGGTTTGATGTGGGTGGGGCAAATGTAATCATTGTTAACACACATTTGGCAGCTCATCTGGAAGAAATGGCAGAAAGAATTGAGGTTAAAGTTTTTCTTATCTTATTCACTTCAGAAATACCGGTAAGACTTGATTGGTATATGACAATTTCATTGCTTCAAAATGAATATATACTAATTTTAAAGTCTATAACATTTTTCCTTAAATCTTGTGTTTGAATGTTTGTTTTTATACTCTGTATCTTTTTTCCTTTTCTATTTTCTTATTAGAGTCTTGTATGTTTTCAAAGTGACTAATTTCTAGTTCTGTAAAAGTGTTTAATAAAAGTTATCTCTGGCAAAAGCTTATTTAACAAAATTTATGCATCATGTTTCATACAGAGTTGTCTTTCTTTGTTTAAGACACACGTGTGTTTTCCTGAACATATCTCACTAAGTTTATAGCAAATTTCTTATACAATAATTGCAGTTTCTTCAGTGACAGATACATTATCTTCAGTGTGTTCTGCTGAATTGCTTCACTTTGGTGTAAAATATAAATTCAAACTAAAAAACTTGTTTGTGTTGTGTTTGATTTAATATTTTAAGGATATATTCATTATATTGTGGTTTTGGACAAAATGTCTATTTTATGGTGATATGAATTTATGGATTTTAACTTCTGAAGAGAAAATTAATGGCAATTTGTTTATTCATTATAATTTAGGTTTGTTGATCAACAGAACCAGGAAATCGCCAAAAAATAGTCCCCTGCAAACATTAATGATTTCACAGTGTTTTTAAATATCCTGTTCTAAATGGATGATACATTTCATGTTTTAAGATTTTAATTATTTATTATCTATACAATATGTGCATGAAGAGCATGACTTTTATTGACTGGTAAGTTATTTGTTAAATTTGTATTCTTGTGTTGGCAGGATTACAATGTTGTATTGAATACACAAAAGTTCAGGGACCCAGATGTGGAAAATATACTGGACCATGAGTAAGTGTAAACAATTTGATAATAATAATTTAGTATATAGAAAGAATGGCAAAAGTGATTCACAGGGATTGTGAGTTTGAGTTTCTGTGTTTGTGAATCTGTTTTTTTAAAGGGATGGGAATAGTGGATGTCTGGATGAAAACTTAAAATCGTTTAATTATTATAGAAGCAATGATTCTTACATTTTACTAACATGCTTAATTAAAACAGATCAGTTATTTCTTAGTTTGATGACATGTGTGCAGTTTTCATTACATTTTGTGTATTTTTGTAACCTGAAGTACATATCAGGGCCTCCATGTCTGAGTGGTTAAGGTCGCTGACTTCAAATCACTTGCCCCTCATGGATGTAGGTTCGAGCAGCCTGACTCGGGACATTGAATTCTTTATGTGAGGAAGCCTTCCAGCTGGCTTACAGAAGGTCGATGGTTCTACCCAGGTGCCAGCTTGTGATGAAGTCAGATGGATTACTTTGAAATAATTATAAATCATTGGTAACTTTTGTGGATTTAGTGGTTACTTCAATCCACAAAAAAATTCCAACAAACAAGCAAAGTTCCCATTCTTTTATACTAATGCCTAGAAATCGGTGCATTCATATCCCATTAAAATACACATTTTAGACAACACCACAAAATTTTATTCCCATAAAATGAAATGGTTTCTCAGTGTACTGAATGCTGACTATATTTTGTATGATTTTGTTTTCCAGCTATGTATTTTGGATGGGAGATCTGAATTGTCGACTAGAGAACATATCAAGAGATGCTGCTCTTAAATGTATAGAAAATAATGACCTAGATAAATTGCTCAAGTTAGACCAGGTTTGTTTTGATTGTTTCATCATGCCCTCCTTTCACTTTCACAAAAGAACCGCCTCGGTAGCCTTGTGGTAGAGCGTCTGCTTCGAGTGCGGCAGGTCGTGGGTTCGATCCCCGGACGCGTCATACCAAAGATGTAAAAAAGGGTATCATGCCACGTGTCTACGGCGTGATATTCCAGTGAGGCAGCACTATAAAGTTGGACATTGTGCTCACTTCTGCAAGTAGACACCGTTGTTTATATGAAAATTGTTGGAAAAAAGGTTAAACCTGAACACACACACACTTTCACAAAAGAGGGCATAATATATTGTTTTGCTGATGTCTGTTGTTTGGTTGGTCCGTCTGTCAGTATGCACTTTGGTTTCGGATCGGTATTGACAATGTCTAAAAAAAGGTTTAAAACAACAGCATTAAAATTTCATAGGATGGTTGTGTTTTGTCACAAGATAACCCCTAATGCTCTTGGGGTCAGTAGGTCAAAGGGCAAGATCACAGAGACCTCAACAGTGAAAATGGTTTTCAATCAGTAACATGAGACAGTTTGTCCTATGGTAGCCAAATTGAAGGCTGATTGTACATGTTCACTAGATGGTCCCATTTGCTTTTGTTTTTAGCTCGACTATTCGAAGAACAGTCTAGCTATTCTACTCACCCTGGCGTCGGCGTCGGCGTCACACCTTGGTTAAGTTTTTGCATGCAAGTACATACAGCCATCAATTAAAGGCATATAGCTTTGAAACTTATTTTTTCTTTTTCTAGGTCAATTACCAACCTCTCTGGGTCAAGTCCCATAACTCTGACATGTATTTTGAGCAAATTATGCCCCCTTTTGGACTTAGAAAATTTTGGTTAAAGTTTTACATGCAAGTTACTATCTCCAAAACTAATGCAGATATTGATTTGAAACTTCACATGTGTCTTCAGGGTTATAAAACTAGTTGATAGCAGCAAGTCCCATAACTCTGACTTTCAGTTTGGCCAAATTATGCCCCCTTTTGGACTTAGAAAATTCTGGTTAAAGTTTTGCGTGCAAGTACATACAGCTATTTCTAAAAGGCATATAGATTTGAAACTTACTTTTTCTTTTTCTAGATCAATTACCAACCTCACTGGGTCAAGACCCATAACTCTGACCTGTTTTTTGAGCAAAAGTTTTACATGCAAGTTATTATCTCCAAAACTAATGCAGATATTGATTTGAAACTTCACATGTGTCTTCGGGGTTATAAAACTAGTTGATAGCAGCAAGTCCAATAACTCTGACCTTCATTTTGGCCAAATTATGCCCCCTTTTGGACTTAGCAAATTCTGGTTAAAGTTTTGCGTGCAAGTACATACAGCTATTTCTAAAAGGCATATAGATTTGAAACTTATATTTTCTTTTTCTAGATAAATTACTAACCTCACTGGATCAAGTTCCATAACTCTGGCATGTATTTTGGGCAAATTATGCCCCCTTTTGGACTTTGAAAATTCTGGTTAAAGTTTTACATGCAAGTTTCTCAAAAACTAATGCAGATATTGAATTGAAACTTCACATGTGCCTTCGGGGTTATAAAACTAGTTGATAGCAGCAAGTCCCATAACTGATTTGCATTTTGGTCAAATTATTCCCCCTTTTGAACTTAAAACTCTTTTGATATTTAACCTTTTTGGGTAATATTTTCCTGCTTCTGGGACAATATTTCGAATAGTCGAGCTTGGCTGTCTTACGGACAGCTCTTGTTAGCTCACCTGTCACATAGTGACAAGGTGAGCTTTTGTGATCACTCTTTGTCCGTCGTCTGTGCGTGCATCAACAATTTCTTGTCTGCACGATAATGGTTTCATTTATGATTTTATTTTAACCAAACTTGCACACAACTTGTATCACCATAAGATCTTGGTTCCTTTATTGAACTGGCCAGATCCCTTCATGGGCTCCAGAGTTATGCCCCTGAAAGGGCCAAAATTTGCTATTTTGACGTTGTCTGCACAATAGCACCTTTATTTATGATTTGATTTTTACCAAACTTGCACACAACTTGTATCACCATAAGATCTTGGATCCTTTCTTGAACTGGCCAGTTTCCATTATGGGTTCCCGAGTTATGGCCCCTGAAAGGGCTAGAATTAACTATTTTGACCTTGTCTGCACAATAGCAGCTTCATTTATAATTTTGAATTTAATCAAACTTGCACAAAACTTGTGTCACCATAAGATCTCGGTTCCTTTCTTGAACCGGCCAGATTCCATTATGGGTTCCAGAGTTATGGCCCCTGATAGGGCCAGAATTAGCTATTTTGACCTTGTCTGCACAACAGCAGCTTCATTTATGATTTGAATTTAATCAAACTTGCACACAACATGTGTCACCATAAGATCTTGGTTCCTTTCTTGAACCGGCAAGATCCCTTAATGGGTTCCAGAGTTATGGCCCCTGAAAGGGCCAAAATTAGTTATTTTGACCTTGTCTGCACAATAGCAGCTTCATTTATGATTTGATTTTAACCAAACTTGCACACAACTTGTATCGCCATAAGATCTCGATTCCTTTTTATACGCCCAAAGGGATGTATTATGTTATCGCCTCGGTGTCCGTCTGTCTGTCTGTCTGTTGGTTAGCAATTTCCCTTCCGCTCTGTAACTCTTGAATCCCTTGAAGGATTTCAAAGAAACCTGACACAAATGTTCACCTCATCGAAACGATGTGCAGAGCGCATGTTTCGGATGGCTCACTTCAAGGTCAAGGTCATATGACTTTGTTTTGTGTGTATATTCTTTACATTTCGTTGCATTGCAGTGTTCTTGTTTTTATTTGACAGATCCTTCTTTTGTTCACTTACAATAAATTTTTTTTAATTACTTCCCTTCTATGTTACTATAAATAGCTTATTTAGTAACTTTTTTATTATTGACCGTAGGGAAAAACTGAGACCACTTTTCTGTGGTACAACATGGATGGTACCTCCAATTTTAAGGTGTATTTTGACATATCTGTACCTTGTAAGAATTTTTTTTTCTTTTTGGTTAAATTTCTTCCCTTTGTTGTTTGACCTTCTTGTCCTTAAGTGCAGTGATAACAGGTGAGCGACATAGGGCCATTATGGTCCTCTTGTTGAATGATGTGATTTAGGAAAAAAATATGGAATGGCAGAAAGTCACCATATGACTGTTACTGTGTTGCTGTAACTTTAAATGAAATATAACAAACAAAATCAGTTACTTTATTTGAGTGATAACATTTTTAAGGTTATCATATAGTCCTCATTCAAACTCTCAGGGGTGTTACATTTTGCAAAAGAGGTAGGTTTATTAAAACCCTAAAAATGTTTTAACCAATTTTTGTACATTTTATAGTAAATATAAACTATAAATGCAACTTAAAATGAAGTAATTTTAACAATTACAACACTACCATATTGCTGATATTCACTTATGACTAAATATATATATATATATCTCTTCCAAGTAATTTAGTCATAGGTGAATATTAGCAGTATGGTAGTGTTGTAAAATGAATATCATTGCATGAGTTACTTAATATATATATTTTTTTTAAATTTTGTGAGGATTTGGGGATTCTATTTTACGATACATGTATTTTATAATTTCAGTTAAAGAAAGCTCAACAAGAAGGCCTTATATTGGTAGACTTTCAGGAGGGGCCAATCAACTTTAAACCTACATACAAGTTTGACAAAGACACAGATAACTATGACACAAGGTAATGCTGTTAATCGATGAGCACTTATTGTTATAAAATCTTAATTTATCAGAAAAAAATCAACGTTTGTAAATGATCTTGACCCCGAAAATGCTCTTTGTTGCACAACATGTCATTAACCTTTAGCCTGCTGGCGGCAAATGATTCTGCCTTTAAATAATAGACTAGTCCATTTTAGAAATTTAGCATGGTAAAGGTTAAGAAACAATAGTTAAAGTATAATAAAGTTAATCAGTAGTGTCGGCTAAAGTGCTTGTCTCTCATATGATAAGGTGACATAATTTAACCTTTATCCTGCTAAATATCTCTAATGGACTGTTCCATTGTTCAGTTTGGACAGTACCACTTATTATTTAAAGAGATTTCACTGATAATTTACTGACTGAATAGTGAATAGTGCAGACCATGATCAGCGTGTGTTTTTTTGTCAAAAAAGTTAATTCATAGGATATTTATATTTCAAATTTTGAAGATAAAATTAATAGGTATATTCTTTGTTGAGATTTGATTTTGTGGGTTTGCACAAGCTTTAACTTAATCCTGCTTGAATATAAATGATTTCACAGTATATGAAAAGCTATCCTACTCACCCTTGCACCTGCACCCAGAGCAGTGCAGGCGTATTAATCTAAAGGTAATGATTTCACTGTAGTTAGTTCAAGGTCAGTGAAATCAGGACATTTATATGGGTTTAAATTCATGGATTTCAAATTTTACTGAAAAGAAATGTCTTTGTTCATTAGCATTTAATTTTCTTGACTGACACAAACATGAAACCCACAGAAAGTAAGCCCCAAGGAATATTAATGATTTCACAGTGTTTTGAATAAAACTTTAAACTGTAAAGTCCCTCGGTTCTCTAAGTATGTTTGTAATGAATTGTTGTATTACAGTGAGAAGCAGCGTATCCCTGCATGGTGTGATAGGATCCTGTACAAAACTCATGTTGATATAGAAGGCTTACACCTTACCAAGAGGAAATACTTCAGTCCAGCGTACAACAAGGGAGATCATAAACCTGTGTCAGCAAGCTTTGATGTCAATGTAAGTATTTGTAAAGGGAGATAACTGTAACATGTGCATTTATTGTATAGATTACTGTAGAAAGGGTATATTTTGCTGGACTTCCATTTCAAGATTAAATAGACACCAGCTATGCTTCCTAGCTGATTAAACTTTTGGAGATATTGCTGCTTAATGTTAAGTGTTCTTGCCTGTTTTCTGTTTGCGAGTCACTGCATTCTTAAATTTTTGTGGACACTTTGCAGCCTCTGTCCACAAAATCAAATCTCAACAAATATTCCCATTCATTTTATCTTAAAAAGTTGAACTCCGCACATTTTTATCTAAAGGAAATAGCTGTTTTTGCCAAAACTACAAACAAATTTGTCCATGAAATGAAATCATTTCTTAGTAACGGTAAAAAGAAAAAAAGCAATGCAAATATTACTCTGTCTACTTCTAGGGAGATTTTTGTTGTGCTACTTTGTGTTTTAATGTCATCAGTTCAGTATAATATATTTTAGACACGTTTTGTTTCAAGAATTATTCCCATCAATTTTAGATTATAAAATGCTTCACAGAAGATGACCTTGACCTTTTAAGTTGCAGAGGCAAGGTCATGCTTTATAGTTTATTTATTGTCATAGTAACAGATACATACATATTTTTTGTGAATAAGTTACATTTTCATGCTTTGTGTTCATTACTTTACTAGCAGTCATTCATTATAAAAGATAATCCATCTGCTCCTTATTATGCTGGTAAACTGATGGAGCGGCAGTTCATTTCTGTGTAGACAATCTTTGTTTGGGGTTAGCTTGGTTCCAAGCTCTATGTTTCGTCAACCAGTCTCCAAACCTGTGTATTTGATTGGTTGATTCTGTACACTAACTTGAAACTGACAATAGCAAGGTTTCATTCTTAGACTGGTTTCCAAACTGGTCACTGAAGATGCTGCATGTTCAGTTTTGTGTTTAGTTTTTATACCCCCACAAAAGTTTATAAGAGTGAGCTTGTCAGTCTGTCGATCCATTGGTTATCATGGTTTCCAGACAATAACTCAAGAAAGGGTTGACAGCTTTGAATAATTTTGAACAAAACTAACATCATAAAATACAGGTCAAGTTCGACTTTGGCTACAAACCACCAGTTTTTTACATAGTTATGGCCCCTTTCTAACGCCGTATTGTGGAGGTGTTATTCGTCACTCCTGTGACAGTTTTAGTTTAATTTAGTTATGATGTTAAATGTCTGTATTGAATATCTAAAGCTATTTTGCCCATTTGTTTTTACTAGTTTGAAAAAAATTACACATTCTAAATCTTGACTTTTGTCTCTTACTGGGTGTGTAAACAAAGGGTATATGACTTGTTTAGAACATTAATGTACACCATTAGAATATTCCAGAGAGTAACTAGGTATATAATAAAACCTTCGGAAGCAAAGAATGTAACTAAGCAAAGTAATAGCTGACATGGTTTGAGAGGGAATAGAAAGTGCAACACCTCTCACGCCCCCTAGCACTGGCTAAACATGATCTGAAAGGACCAGAATATATAGTAACACTGAAACACTATTTTCAGTTTGGGTTATATGAATATCAGAGACAATATAACTTGCTTTTGACATAACTTTCTCACTTTTAACAACTGTTGACATGACTTTGTCTCTGCTGTATAATCATGTCCAAGTACATGTAAATGTATACCGGTATGCCGGAAAAATCCCATTCACGTAAAGTAGACATGGTGTTACTTAAGTCCCAGCAGTTCTTGTATTCTGTATTGAAATATAAAGTAACAACACCAGGTATTCAATAGAGTTTGAAACTGAAACTTTGACTTAAAAATGACGAGTGTACAATTTAACTTGACTTTGTCTGTAGTAAATTTATACTGCTGAAATTTTGCTGAACTGTCATTTGCTGCAGAATGAAAATTCCTGCAAAGTTACCTTGCAACCTGTGCAATCTTAACAATTCCAGAGCAAAAGGAAAATTTAGCATTTAAAAGTAAATGTTGATGAATATGAACTCAGTTAACAATGTGCAAATCAAGCTTGGTAAAGCATTGGTATACTGTATTTTTGATAATGATAAATATTTATTGATGGTTTTAATATTGCCATTAATTTATGACTCGGCTGAAAGGTTTGAGATCATCTTGCGATTGGTCAGTTTTAACGTTGTTCTCAGAAATAACTAGTTAGATACAGGTTTGGAGTCTGGTCTCTGTACTCAAACTTTATAACCTTGGACCAAGTACAGTTCACAGTTGGAAAAAGGTTGTGAAGTGAAATCTTCATTGAGAAGAAACCACAGTCGTTATGCTCCCTACCTACTGGTTTCTTTATGATGAAGATTAAACTTCATGGCCTCTAACTTGTTTAGAGAGGTGGTGAATTTCATACTGTAAATTTCTATGTCTGCTAAACTTTGTCTAAATAACTAAATCAGGTTGCTTACTACAGGGAAAATATGCGTTTGATACTTAGTTTAGATTTTACAAGAACATATTGAACAAGAGCTGTCTGATGACAGCGCGCTCGACTATTCGAAGAATTGATTGAAGAATGGGGTCAAAATATTTCCACGGATATTCAGACAAAAGGAATAAATAGATTAGACAAACAATGTTCCTGTATTACTTTGATTTTGGTAAGTCTTGCACTAAATGGCAATATATGAGCCAATTTCAAAGTCCAAAAAGGGCCATAATTCAGTCAAAATAGTTATGATCTCTTGCCTACAGATGGAAATCATAATGATAAACAAGTGTTCAAAGTTTAAAAGCCATATGTCAAATAGTTTTGACAAAACATGGACTTGTATGAAACAGAACCAATTTCAAAATCCAAAAAGGACCATAATTCAGCCAAAATAGATGACAGAGTTATGTTCTCTTTCCTCCAGATAGAGACTATTATACTAAATAAGTGATAAAAGTTTCAAAGCCACATGTCAAACACTTTACAAAAAATATGAACTGGTACGAAAAACTTAACAAAGATTTCTAAGTCAAAATGGGCCATAATTCAGCCAAAATCTTTGATGGAGTTATGTACTCTTGCCTATAACTGGACATGGTGATGGTAAACAGGTGCTGAAAGTTTCAAAGCTTTATCTCAAAAGACTTTGTCAAAATATGAACTGGTACGAAATATTAACCCAGATTTCTAAGTCAAAAAGGGCCATAATTCAGCCAAAATCCTTGATGGAGTTATGTACTCTTGCCTATAACTGGACATGGTGATGGTAAACAAGTATTGAAAGTTTCAAAGCTTTATCTCAAAAGACTTTGTCAAAATATGAACTGGTACGAAAAACTTAACCATGATTTCTAAGACAAAAGGGGCCATAATCCAGCCAAAATCCTTGATGGAGTTATGTACTCTTGCCTATAACTGGACATGGTGATGGTAAACAGGTGCTGAAAGTTTCAAAGCTTTATCTCAAAAGACTGTCAAAATATGAACTGGTACGAAATATTAACCCAGATTTCTAAGTCAAAAAGGGCCATAATTCAGCCAAAATCCTTGATGGAGTTATGTGCTCTTGCCTATAACTGGACATGGTGATGGTAAACAAATATTGAAAGTTTCAAAGCTTTATCTCAAAAGACTTTGTCAAAATATGAACTGGTACGAAAAACTTAACCATGATTTCTAAGTCAAAAGGGGCCATAATTCAGCCAAAATCCTTGACTGAGTTATGTGCTCTTGCCTATAACTGGCCATGATGATGGTAAACAAGTGTTGAAAGTTTCAAAGCTTTATCTCAAAAGACTTTGTCAAAATGTGGACTGGTACGAAAAACTTAACCCAAGGTGTGACGCCGACGCCGACGCCGACACCGACGCCGACGCCGTGGTGAGTAGGATAGCTCTACTTATTCTTCGAATAGTCGAGCTAAAAATTATACCAAAATTTTTGATGAGGTACTTGGAAACATACCCATAGAAGTATGACATTGCAACCTCTCTAATTACTGCTTCGTTACTATCATTTTATCAGCTGGATTTAATGCAGTTTTTATACGCCTGTTTGAAAAACAGGACGTATTATGGGAACGCACCTGGCGGGCGGGCAGGTGGGCGACGTCCACAGACTTTGTCCGGAGCATATCTTCTACATGCATGGAGGGATTTTGATGAAACTTGGCACAGTTGTTCACCATCATGAGACAGAGTGTCGTGCGCAAGAACCAGGTCCCTAGGTCTAAGGTCAAGGTCACACTTAGAGGTCAAAGGTCAAATTCACGAATGATTTTGTCCGGAGCATATCTTCTTCATGCATGGAGGAATTTTGATGAAAGTTGGCACAATTGTTCATCATGAGACGGAGTGTCGTGCACAAGAACCAGGTCCCTAGGTCTAAGGTCAAAATCACACTTAGAGGTCAAAGATTACAAGAATGAAAACTTTGTCCGGAGCATTTCTTCTTCATGCATGGAGGGATTTTGATATAACTTGTCACAAATGTTCACCACCATGAGGCGGAGTGTCATGCGCAAGAATCAGGTCCCTAGGTCTAAGGTCAAGGTCACACTTAGAGGTCAAAGGATACAAGAATGAAAACCTTGTCTGGAGCATTTCTTCTTCATGCATAGAGGGATTTTGGTATAACTTGGCACAAATGTTCACCACCATGAGGTGGAGTGTCATGCACAAGAACCAGGTCCCTAGGTCTAAGGTCAAGGTCACACTTAGAGGTCAAAGGATACAAGAATGAAAACCTTGTCCGGAGCATTTCTTCTTCATGCATAGAGGGATTTTGATATAACTTGGCACAAATGTTCACCACCACGAGACAAAGTGTCATGCGCAAGAACCAGGTCCCTAGGTCTAAGGTCAAGGTCACACTTAGAGGCCAAAGGTCAGATACAAGAATGACTTTGTCCGAAGCATTTCTTCTTCATGCATAGAGGGATTTTGATGTAACTTGGCACAACTATACACCATCATGAGAGGAAGTGTCATGTGCAGTTCCTTTCTTTAGAATTACTTCCCTTTGTTGTTACTATAAATAGCTTATATTGTAACTTATTCATTACTAGTCGTAGGGAAAAATCGAGACCACTTTTCTGTAGTACAACATGCATACTACATCCAATTCTGAGGTGTATTTTGACCAATCTCTACCTGGTAAAGATTTTTGTGTGAACTTACAATTTTTTGGGGGGAGGGGGGGGATTTTTTTTTTTTTTTTTAAGATTAACTTCCCTTAGTTGTTACTATAAATAACTTATATTGTAACTTTTTTATAACTGACCGTAGGGAAAAACCAAGACCACTTTTCTGTGGTACAGCATAGATGTTACTTTCAAATTTTAGGTGTATTTTAAGGTCTCTGTACCTGATAAGGAGTTTTTTTGGGGGGGACTTAGAAAAACAAAAGACTTACAATGATTACTAAACTACCACAAAATTAAAATACATTTGCAATACAGCAGCTAGAGTAAAGAGATTTGCTGTGACGGGCGTATATTGTGACATTCTGGCACTCTTGTTAAGGCACTATGATGGCAAGTTTTCTGTAGTTGTCTGTACATGCTTAGTAATACTGTCTACTGTTTGATTCACCTGTGCGGAATCAATGGGGTTTTAACCATCATTTCTTTTTCAATTTTAGACTATACACTATTCTGAAGAACTCCATATATGATGACAGAAATTTCTTAAGTACCTGGATTAGTTTTGATATAATCTTTTAAAAAATATATGATTTTGAAAAAAAAAAATATTGGCATATAAAAATTAAGACGTTTCAATATATCTAAAAATTCAAAAGGTTTCTGTTATTCTGAAAGTCCTACAGAATAACATATAATTTATATTCATTTCTTGCAAGTTAATTTTAAAAAATTCACGAATGACTTTTCCGATTTAGTGAATCAAACAGTAGGTAAAAATCTGTTGTTTTAAAATCCTAATGGGACAGTGATTGCAAATGGCTAGTGTACAAGTGAAAAGAATATTAAATCATGTTATAGATTTTTTTGAATGTCTTAATGTTTAACCTTTAGCCTGTTGGCGGCGGCAAGTGGTTTTGCCTTTGCGACCAATGCAGACCAAGGATGTGCAGGCTGATCATCGTCTGCACTGTCCACTATTCAGTCAATAAATTTTCAGTGAACACCCCTTTGAATAAGAAGTGGTCCTGCCCAAATTGAATGATGGACCAGTCCATTTTAGAAATCTAACAGGCTAAAGGTTAAGACTCTAGTTTTCGAAAAGTGAAGGCTTATATAGTATAATGTTGCATGTTTTAGTTGATACACTATAAGAGTCGGCCATCTTTCAAAGAAAGCGACCATAAACCAATGACTGGATTGTTCGAATTCAAAGTAAGTTACAGTGTACAGGGTCCTTGTATTTGGTCTCTCTTAGAGTTGTTCGTGCATCATCTCTCATCTCTCGTCATATTTTTCTTGCTTCTTTCTTAACAGAAAATTTTATACCATTTTTTTTTTTGCAAAACAGGGCAGTTATTACTTTAAATATTCTATAAGCATGATTTATTAACCATCAGGTCTTTGGTGTTTTATTTAAGTTTATATCTGGGTCTGAGGTTATGAAATTGAATATGGTATCCAGTCTTGGATCTCCAGCATCTGATTGGTTGTTTCAGAGTACAGTTTGAAATTAGCCAATGACAAGGTTACATTTTAAGACTGGTTCTCAGTTTTGTCCTAGGCTTCAATGTTATAGACTTGGAGACCAGTCATTGGTCAGTTTTAATTTTTATGCCAGAAACAACCAACTACAGGACAGGTTGGAGATTTAGACTCCTCTGCAAACTTGGCTTCATAACCTCAAGCCCAGGTCAAAGGATTTAAGCCTTTTTATATGTGCTGAATTGTTGTTCAAAAGTGCTCAGCTTTAATAATGCTATGTTTAGTAAAGAATGGCTTAATGTGCATTGGCAGAACTGGTGTTATATAAAGTTATATGCATAATATGATAAAATATATATTATACCAACCTTATCTTTTGAAGTTTTAAATACTGACACAGAAAAACAAATTGATGTAGTATTTGCAAACTTTGTACAGTATTCATTCAGTATGGTGTTATGTATGGTAAACTAAAGTCTTGTCACTTTGAATATTAAGAAAAATCATACCATGAAAAGTTATGAATTGCAAAGTAAAATACTGAGGATTGATGCATTAAAACACATATTACCAACTGTATCCTAATAAATTGCATTTTGCAAAAGAATGGGGGTGGGGTGGATTTATTAAAAGGGCCAAATTTTTGTTTTAATTTCTTAAGTGAATTTAGTTGTAAATCAAACTTCTGATAAATGAATTCAACTGCTGATACCAAAATATCCTTTAATTTCGCTTGACATGAAAAAAAAACTGAAAGATAAGGAATGGGGTGGGGGGCAAGCATTTATATGATGCATTAAGGTAAATATACTCTACACAATGAAGATGTATTACACATGTACAATAGAATTTCATATTATATAGAGCATGCTCTATATACAGAGCTTATGCATTTAATGTGCTATCCTTTGTACAATGAAAATATTTATTATGATTAGAAAATATACTCTATTATGATCTATATTCCTTTAGTTAGAAAACATCCTTTATACCAGATACAATGTAGATGCATTAGAAAATGTGCCAGTCATTTGTAAACACAGTCCTTTTGAAACAAAGCTTTAACCCTTAACCTACTAAATTTCTATAATGAACTTGTCCATCTTTTAATTTGGACAGTACCA
The DNA here is from genome assembly GCF_021730395.1 of Mercenaria mercenaria. Classification (NCBI taxonomy): domain Eukaryota; kingdom Metazoa; phylum Mollusca; class Bivalvia; order Venerida; family Veneridae; genus Mercenaria; species Mercenaria mercenaria. The sequence continues at coordinate 44,265,635 of NC_069372.1, read as the reverse complement.
TTAACTGTTAAAATGGGTGCTTACCAAAAAGATACTGACTGAATGGTGAATGAATGTGTAGGCTGATCTTGGTCTGCACTGGTCGCAAAGGCAGAATCACTTGCTGCCAGAAGGCTAAGGGTTAAAGCTACTCACCCACAGTTGGGATGGAAATTTTCGAACATGTTCCTTTCCACCAATTTTGACATAGAATGTATATAACACTGAAAAAAATGATAAAGTGGGTCAAAATAAGAAAGTAAGATATTGGTAAATATGCAAGCAGAATGTTGATTTTCTGCATTATTTCTACTACAACAGTTTACCACCTTCTGCATAGTATATTTGCATATTTATAAGGATAATGTATAAAAATCATAATATCAGTAAGTTTGTACCACTTGTTACTGCCAAAATACTCACTTTTTTGTGGATTTTTGAGAGAAAAATATTTTAACCTAAAACGTGTGGGCGAGTCCCTTTAACCTTTCCTCCAAGAAAGCCATGTAAAAAGCGGTGATATCTGGAAAAGTTATTATACTGTATAAATGACCCAAGCGAAAGCTGCTTCCTCTTAAACCTTAAAGACGTTTTCGCCAAGAGAGGAGTTACTGCAGATGACTTTCACATAACTAACAAGATTTCATTTTTAGCTCGACTATTCGAAGAATAAGTAGAGCTGTCCTACTCACCACGGCGTCAGCGTCACACCTTGGTTAAGTTTTCGTACCAGTCCACATTTTGACAAAGTCTTTTGAGATAAAGCTTTGAAACTTTCAACACTTGTTTACCATCACCATGCCCAGTTATAGGCAAGAGTACATAACTCCATCAAGGATTTTGGGTGAATTATGGCCCCTTTTGACTTAGAAATCTGGGTTAAGTTTTTCGTACCAGTTAATATTTTGTGTAAAGTGTTTGACGTATGGCTTTGAAACTTTTATCACTTGTTCAGTATAATAGTCTCTATCTGTAGGAAAGAGGACATAACTCTGTCATCTATTTTGGCTGAATTTTGGCTCTTTTTGGACTTGGAAATTTGTTCTGTTTTCATACAAGTCCACATTTTGTCAAAACTATTAGACATATTGCTTTTAAACTTTGAACACTTGTTTATCATCATGATTTCAATCTGTAGGCAAGAGTACATAACTCTGACAACTATTTTGGCTGAATTATGGCCCTTTTTATATGCCCGTTTGAAAAACGGGACGTATTATGGGAACGCCCCTGGCGGGCGGGCAGGCGGCGTCCACAGACTTTGTCCAGAGCATATCTTCTACATGCATGAAGGGATTTTGATGAAACTTGGCACAGTTGTTCATCATCATGAGACAGAGTGTCATGCGCAAGAACCAGGTCCCTAGGTCTAAGGTCAAGGTCACACTTAGAGGTCAAAGGTCAAATTCAAGAATGACTTTGTCCGGAGCATATCTTCTTCATGCATGGAGGGATTTTGATGAAACTTGGCACAATTGTTCATCATCATGAGACGGAGTGTCATGCGCAAGAACCAGGTCCCTAGGTCTAAGGTCAAGGTCACACTTAGAGGTTAAAGGATACAAGAAAGAAAACTTTGTCCAGAGCATATCTTCTTCATGCATGGAGGGATTTTGATATAACTTGGCACAAATGTTCACCACCACGAGGCGGAGTGTCATGCACAAGAACCAGGTCCCTTGGTCTAAGGTCAAGGTCGCACTTAGAGGTCAACGGATACAAGAATGAAAACCTTGTCCGGAGCATTTCTTCTTCATGCATAGAGGGATTTGATGTAACTTGGCACAATTATACACCATCATGAGACGAAATGTCATGCGCAGTTCCCTTCTTTAGAATTACTCCCCTTTGTTGTTACTATAAATAGCTTATATTGTAACTTTTTCATTACTAGTCGTAGGGAAAAATCGAGACCACTTTTCTGTAGTACCTACAACATGCATGCTACATCCAATTCTGAGGTGTATTTTGACCAATCTCTACCTGGTAAAGATTTTTGTGTGGACTTACAATTTTTTTTTAGATTTTTTTTTTTTTTTTTTTTTTTTTTTTAAGATTATCTTCCCTTAGTTGTTACTATAAATAACTTATATTGTAACTTTTTTATAATTGACCGTAGGGAAAAAACAAGACCACTTTTCTGTGGTACAACATAGATGTTACTTTCAAATTTTAGGCGTATTTTAATGTATCTCTACCTGGTAAGGAGTTTTTTTGTGGACTTAGAAAAACAAATAACTTACAATGATTACTAAACAACCACAAAATTAAAATTCCATTTGCAAATACAGGTGCTAGAGTAAAGAAATTTGCTGTGACGGGCGTATATTGTGACATTCTGGCACTCTTGTTGGACTTTGAAATTGGTTCACACATTGCCATTTAGTGCAAGACTTATCGAAATCCACAAATACAGGAACATTGTTTGTCTAATCTTTTTTTTTCTTTTGTCTGAATATCTGTTGTCATATTTTGACCCCATTCTTCAATCAATTCTTTGAATAGTCGAGCGCGCTATCATCTGACAGCTCTTGTTAGCTCACCTGTCACAAAGTGACAAGACGAGCTTTTGTGATCGCGGGGCGTACGTCATCTTGATGCTATCTATATCAGGTTTGAAACTGGGTCATGTGCGGTCCAAAACTAGGTCAGTAGGTCTAGAAATAGAAAATCCTTGTGACCTCCCTAGAGGCCATATTTTTCAATGGATCTTCATGAAAATTGGTCAGAATGTTCACCTTGATGATATCTAGATCAAGTTCGAAACTGGATCATGTGCATTCAAAACTAGGTCAGTAGGTCTAAAAATAGAGAAATCTTGTGACCTCCCTAGAGGCCATACTTTTCAATGGATCTTCATGAAAATTGGTCAGAGTGTTCACCTTGATGATATCTAGTTCAAATTCGAAACTGGGTCACGTGCCATCAAAAACTAGGTCTTTAGGTCAAATAATAGAAAAACCTTGTGACTTCTCTAGAGGCGATATTTTTCATGGGATCTGTATGAAAGTTGGTCTGAGTATTCATCTTGATGATATCTAGGTCAAGTTCAAAACTAGGTCAACTGTGGTCAAAAACTAGGTCAGTAGGTTTAAAAATAGAAAAACCTTGTGACCTCCCTAGAGGCCATATTTTTCAATGGATCTTTATGAAAATTGGTCATATTGTTCACCTTGATGATATCTAGGTAACTTTCGGAACTGGGTCATGTGCGATCAAAAACTAGGTCAGTAGGTCTAAAAATAGAAAAACCTTGTGACCTCTCTAGAGTCCATACTTTTCAATGGATCTTCATGAAAATTGGTCAGAATGTTCACTTTGATGATATCTAGGTCAAGTTCGAAACTGGGTCACGTACCATCAAAAACTAGGTCAGTGGGTCAAATAATAGAAAAACCTATTTTAGCAACAGTTTGCCATTTGAAACTTATTATTCAGGGTCACCATGACCCTCTTGTTCTTTATTTTAACACATTTTAGAGTAAATTGAAATTTTAACAAATAAATTTACATTGCTTATAACCTGTTTTAAGTTTTATGCCACTCCCATGAAGAAGTCCAGGTACGTTCTTTTCTCAGGTCAGTCAGCCAGTTTGTAATAAGGGCCAAAATGGCCAATTAGTTATGATTACTGATTTCAAATCATTTGCCCCTGACTGCTGCAGGTTTGAAATCTTATCAGGGAATGTTCTTTCATTTGAGGAAAACCATCCATTTGGTTTATGGAAGATTGGTGGTTCAACTAGGGGTGCCTGCCAGTGCCTGAAATGTGTCTATAAGGGCACCTTGAGTCAACCTTCGCTATAAAAAGTGCTGGAAAAGTAACTGTATAAGTAACTTATACAATTATCGGTAATTGTCAGATTGCGACGGTAATTTCCAATAATTACTTCGGATTACCTAGGGAAACATAACATGAAACAACATTGGGGAAAATGCAGTTTTTTTTGCGTTTCAAATTTTTGCTGGATGAATATTCTGCTGGAAATATTTTTGAGATTCTACCGAGAGGCCGCAGAAACGCAGAAATATTCCCCCCGTAGAAATAACCCGCTATACGGTACTTTGTGACATATAATTGTGTTGGTTTTCAATTTCTTATGAATAACTGACTGTCAAACTTCATAGGATGATTGCTTGTGGTCAGAAGATAATGGTTTTATTTTAAAAGTCATTTGTTCAAAAGTCAAGGTCAAAGTGTACTTGAGACTGAAAATTGTATACTCATTTACCGCAGACAGTCCATCTTGGTGGACATGACTTCTTAATGGTTGACAAAAATTATTAGCATGTTAAATATTAATATCAAAGTACTGTGAAATCATTTAATTTTGTAGGCATGAAATTTCATCATTTTGTCCAAATGGCTATTTTCTGGGGTATAATTTTGTGGTTTTCAACCTTTGAAGATGAAATGAAAAGAAATATTTTTTGTTCTGGAATTTAGTTCTGTGGATTTGTTCAACCTTGAGAGGAAGCCATCCAGCTGGCTTACGGAAGGTTGATGGTTCTACCCAGGTGCCTGCCAGTGATGAAATAATGCACAGAGGGGCACCTGGGGGTCTTCCTCCACCATCAAAGCTGGAAAGTCGCCATATGACCTATAATTGTGTCGGTGCGACGTTAAACCCAACAAATTGTTCAACCTTGAAAATATATCCCCCATGAACTTAAATGATTTCACAGTATTCTGCTTGACTTTATTTATTTATATAAATAACTTTTGCTCCTTATTTAGCCTGTAAATTTAGCCTTTTTAATGACATACTCATATCTAAAGAAAATATTGTTTTTCTAATAGAAATATTAGATTAAAAGAAATTTAAGTGAAGTCTCACCATGATATTTTTTACTTGTTATATGTATTCTCAATTTTACTTGTAAGTCCCAAGTTAGGTAGTTTTACTACTGTACATTTAGTCATATTTATTAGCTTTTGTCTTCATCATCAGCATTATCATCATCGTTATCATCATCACTGTCATCATCAAAACATTGTTTGTAATCATGTCGGTGTGACGTTAAAGCCATCAAAAAAAGACTACCGTTACTCAGGTTTCTGCTTGTGCCTTAAATAATATGTCGAGGGGCATCTTAAGCTTCCTTTATCAATGAAGCCTAAAGAACAATATTGATCATTTAAAAAGAATATATAATGAATAATAGTGATATTGATTTATAGTCCAATTTCTTCAGGTGTTCACTATGGAAGCCAACCCATTTGTCATATTTGATCCAATTAATAAGTGGCAATATGGACAGACACAGAAATTCCACTACAAGATACGCTGTGGGATAGAACCTGATTCATCACCATGGGATTACATTGCACTGTACAAGGTAAGCCATCCATTTCGTCTTGAAAGGTCTATAGTATTATACAGTATATGACTATATGTAAAGTTTTTCATTTAATGTTAGTAGCTATGGAAAGTACCAACCTAGAATTTAATGAACTACTTATATCCAGCCCAGCAAATGCCAGGATGGTCTCATATTTACCTCACTACCATCCTGGCTAGGTTGATAACGGTACTGCTATTAAGTTATTTTATCACCTGGAACTGAGCACTAGTTGGATAATCGTCACAATAGGCATCAAACCTGGGTCTCTGGCACTGTGTAGATGCAACTGACTCCCTTATGTTGTCCCATGTCCTAAAAATACCTTAGGCTAGAAGGTGTCATTCTTGACTAAAAAGTTTGACTTCATCTTTTAGCTTTACCTTCCGAGAAGATTTAAGCAAAACAAGGTATACAGTTGTATCAGTTGCATAAATTGAATTTGCATTAATTGTTATATAGGTATTGATATTCAGTGTTTTGTGATTTGTTCTCAATGACACTATTTACTGTCCATGTTTATGTTTGACTTTGAATTTTTAATTGCTGCTTATTTATTCTGTTGAAAATTATGAAGGCGCCAAAATTATGATTATGCCGCTTAGTGATTATGTGCCATAGTTTTGATGATGGCTGCCTCAGGGAGAAAATTTCTTAGATTTTGTTGCAGTTTTTCTTTCAGGGGAAAAACATTACCAGGAATAAGTTTCTGGTGTGAAATGCAACAAAATGTGTGCAATGTATAAAAAACAAAACGTGCAAACAAATGGAAAAAAGGAATATTACTATTTTTCTTAATTCTTTTGAAATGAACAACAGAAAAGGACAGACAAATTCTTGGATTTGCTGGTCATGTTCTATTGTATTTCCTATGAACTCTGAAAAAAAAATAATTCATTTCTAAAGTTAATGAGGTTTAAATTCAATAAATATTTATCCCAAACTAATATATAATGAAGTTTAGTATGACCAGCAATGCAAATGTTTTCATATTCAATCCACTATGTAGGCAGAAAATAGTGTCTCACTCTTTGATTCTAGGCTGACTTCAAAACGTTTGATGAATACAGAACTTGGGTATATGGAAAGAACAATGCTGAGGATAAAGGAGACAAGGGCGTAACCTTGGAAATGAAGGGCTCTTACCTGAAAGAACCCCCAGGAAAATATGTTCTCTGTTACATCAGCAAATATAAAAACTGGTTAAGAGGCATGAGCAATGTTTTTGAGGTTTGTAACGTACTTTTGCTTTAACTCTTAAGTAACACGAAGATTAGAGACAGAAGTGTTTACATTGCTTTACATTATTCAGTCTGTTTTGTATCATAGTGAATTTATAGAGATCTATGTATAAAGGAAGGCATGTTTTTGTAACTGAATAAAACAGTCTAAATTTAAACCATGTCATTCAGAGATTGCGGTATGAAAATACCAATAGTGTTAGTTAGAGCACTCAAGCGCATTTGCCCTTAACCTTTTATTTAATGAGCTTAGTTTTGCCACTGTCAGTAGGTTTGTTTATCCATCCCTAGAATATGTGAAGATATCAATAAGGTGTTTGACAATCTAGGGAATTTTGGATAGATGGAGTTGCAATGGGTTGAGGGGCCTCTGGCCAAATGGTTAAGGTCTGTGACTTGAGACCACTTGACCCTTACCTCTTAAGGTTCCAGTCCTGCTTGGATCATCATGTAAGGAAGTCAACTGTTTTAAGACGGTTGTTGGTTGAACCAAGGTGTAAGTCTATGTCAGAAATTATATGCTTGGAGTGTCCTTGTCCACCATTTAAAGCATGAAAGTTACAGTATGACATGAATTTTGTCATTGTGACCTAAAAACAAAACTGAAACAATAGGTAAATGGTTACACATCAGACATAATCTTATTGGGATTAATAGTGATTTGAAGGTAGAATCTCAAACTTTAAATCAGAGGTTGTGCAAAAACTGCTGGGAGACAAATTTGACAATGTACCCAGTAACCCTCTTTACCAAAGAATAAGCTCTGGACAAACATTTGCAACATCACAGTTGAAAACTGTCTGCAATGGAAGTGTCATAACTTTGTTTGTTAGGAGACCAGTCTGAAATCTTCAGAGTTTGATTGGTTAATTCTGAGCAGTTTTAAAATTGACCAATGGAATGGCTGTATTCTGAGACTGGTCTCCAAACTCCAGTCTTATTACTTTAGAACCTGAATTTTATGGTGAAACTGCCAGGATAATTAGTCAAAATTTTATGTCCAGTTTCCCTCAAGCAAGATTCAGGTAGCCATCTCACAATTACAACACATGATGTTCTGGGCTTAGAACGTAAACATCATTGTGTAAGGAGACAGCAAAAGGGATTGGTCTGAATAGGACTCGACAGTACGCAAAATTTTGCTTGTTAATGATTTCAATTTTTTCAGGATTTTGTATTTTTCTATTGTAGATTGTTGGTTGAATGTAAAGCTCAAGACACTTCTGAGAAATTCCAGATAATCAAATAGTGCTATGGTAGAAGATGATATAATAGTGATGAAATGTTAGTTTTGATAGAAGTCTTTGCAATGGTGACATTATTGGATATGATTTTAAAGATAAATGTACTGTAGAAAAGACCAAAACCAGCTAAAAACTTACCCTTCAGATTTTTTTCAGGATGTTGACAGTATAAGGTTATGATCTTACCAGTAAAAGGAGAATCCTAACATAAGTCATCCATGACATTCTAAATGGTAAACCTTTGTTTGCTTGCTTGAAATTTACTTTACATGACGAAACACTCAGGCTTGAAAATAATGTTCTGTGAAATTGTTTAATTTCTTGGACATAAAATTTCATAGATTTGGTCAAAACATGAATATACAGATTTCTAATTTTTAAAGATAAAGTAATGGGATATTTCATATTGATCATTGGGATTTTATTTCAAGGATTATTGTAACTAGAAGTCAATGAAAACTGGTCCTCCACAAAAATATCAGTCTGTTAAATGGTGCTATCCATACAGCATATTGTGAACAGACTAATATGTTTATAAAGAATAATTGAGCCGCGCCATGAGAAAACCAACATAGTGGGTATGCGACCAGCAAGGATCCAGACCAGCCTGCGCATCCACGCAGTCTGGTCAGGATCCATGCTGTTCGCTTTCAAAGCCTACAGCAATTAGAGAAACCGTTAGCGAACAGCATGGATCCTGACCAGACTGCGCGGATGCGCAGGCTGGTCTGGATCCATGCTGGTCGCAAAGCCACTATGTTGGTTTTCTCATGGCACGGCTCAAATATTGATATTCTATGTATATTTATACATTAAAAGAACAGTTTAATAGACTGTTTTCACTATTGTTCCAAAATTGGACTTTTTTTTTTTCAGAAGGATTTTGCAATTTTATTAGAATAGGGCGAAGAAATATGTCAACATGAAAGTGCCAATCATTGGTCTCCAAATTTTATTTTGATCTCATAAACTTTTAACTCACAAATGGGGTCAGTTTAACATGACCTCTCATTTAAATGTCTGTGTGTCTTGTCTCTCAGTGTTCACTGTCATTCCATTAAAGATCCTACCAGTAATTCAGTGTTGTAATATGTTAAAAGACTCGTATTCATTTGACTTAATGTAACCTAGCAAGCATATATAATAGCCAAGATGAACAATGTTTGAATAGCCTGGGCTAGAGATGAAATGTAAAAACATTTTTTGTTGATTTTTTTTAAATTTTGGTAATTTTTAGCTTACCTGTCACAAAGTGACAAGGTGAGCTTTTGTGATCGCGCAGTGTCCGTCGTCCGTCCGTCAGTCCGTGCGTCCGTCCGTCCGTAAACTTTTGCTTGTGACCACTCTAGAGGTCACATTTTTCATGGAATCTTTATGAAAGTTGGTCAGAATGTTCATCTTGATGATATCTAGGTCAAGTTCGAAACTGGGTCACGTGCCGTCGAAAACTAGGTCAGTAGGTCTAAAAATAGAAAAACCTTGTGACCTCTCTAGAGGCCATATATTTCACAAGATCTTCATGAAAATTGGTCAGAATGTTCACCTTGATGATATCTAGGTCAAGTTCGAAACTGGGTCACGTGCCATCAAAAACTAGGTCAGTAGGTCTAAAAATGGAAAAACCTTGTGACCTCTCTAGAGGCCATATATTTCATAAGATCTTCATGAAAATTGGTCAGAACGTTCACCTTGATGATATCTAGGTCAAGTTCGAAAGTGGGTCCTATGCCGTCATAAACTAGGTCAGTAGGTCAAATAATAGAAAAACCTTGTGACCTCTCTAAAGGCCATATTTTTCATGGGATCTGTATGAAAGTTGGTCTGAATGTTCATCTTGATGATATCTAGGTCAAGTTCGAAACTGGGTCACGTGCGGTCAAAAACTAGGTCAGTAGGTCTAAAAATAGAAAAACCTTGTGACCTCTCTAGAGGCCATATATTTCATGAGATCTTCATGAAAATTGGTCAGAATGTTCACCTTGATGATATCTAGGTCAGGTTCGAAAGTGGGTCACGTGCCTTCAAAAACTAGGTCAGTAGGTCAAATAATAGAAAAACCTTGTGACCTCTCTAAAGGCCATATTTTTCATGGGATCTGTATGAAAATTGGTCTGAATGTTCATCTTGATGATATCTAGGTCAAGTTCGAAACAGGGTCATGTGCGGTCAAAAACTAGGTCAGTAGGTCTAAATATAGAAAAACCTTGTGACCTCTCTAGAGGCCATACTTGTGAATGGATCTCCATAAAAATTGGTCAGAATGTTCACCTTGATGATATCTAGGTCAAGTTTGAAACTGGGTCACTTGCCTTAAAAAACTAGGTCAGTAGGTCAAATAATAAAAAAACCTTGTGACCTCTCTTGAGGCCATACTTTTCATGGGAACTGTATGAAAGTTGGTCTGAATGTTCGTCTTGATGATATTTAGGTCAAGTTCGGAACTGGGTCAACTGCGGTCAAAAACTAGGTCAGTAGGTCTAAAATTATTAAAATCTTTTGACCTCTCTAGAGGCCATATTTTTCAATGGATCTTCATGAAAATTGATCTGAATGTTCACCTTGATGATATCTAGGTCAGTTTCGAAACTGGGTCACGTGCGGTCAAAAACTAGGCCAGTAGGTAATAAAAATAGAAAAACCTTGTGACCTCTCTAGAGGCCATATTTTTCATGAGATCTTCATGAAAATTAGTGAGAATGTTCACCTTGATGATATCTAGGTAAAGTTCAAAACAGGATGACGTACCTTCGAAAACTAGGTCAATAGGTCAAATAATAGAAAAACCTTGTGACCTCTCGAGACCATATTTTTCAATGGATTTTCATGAAAATTGGTCAGAATTTTTATCTTGATAATATCTAGGTCAGGTTCAAAACTGGGTCACATGAGCTCAAAAACTAGGTCACTATGTCAAATAATAGAAAAAACGACGTCATACTCAAAACTGGGTCATGTGGGAAGAGGTGAGCGATTCAGGACCATCATGGTCCTCTTGTTTTTATTTAGCTTGTTGCTTAGTATGTATGGTTTAGGTCTAAGAGATTTTTTTTCGTGTCTAAGAATAAGTTGGTGCATATTATAACAATTTTTATTTGGTGTATTGTTTTGTTAGATTTTGAAATGTTACCTGTATTTAGATTATATAAGATGTGTTTGTTTTTCTTCAAAGTTTAAGTAAAATCTGTTAAAAAATTAAGGTTGTTCTGTATGTTTAGTAAAACAAAAGTCCTGGTGTTATGTTTTTATCAGGATAACCTAGAATAAAACCTAGATCAAGAATATGGAAATAAAAGTCATGTTGTAAAGTTTTTATACCCCGGAAGGGAGGCATAATAGTTTTCAACTGTCCATCCATTCGTTCGTTAGTTCGTTACAACGTTAACTTTTTGCATGAAGGCACTTTACTCGGGAACCACTGCACCCAGGACCTTTAAACTTCACATGCTGATAGTACTTATTGAGTACACCACCCCAACTGACTTTTGGGTCACCAGGTCAAAGGTCAAGGTCACAGGGGCCAACGTTAACTTTTTGCATGAAGGCATTTTACCCGTGAACCACTGCACCCAGGACCTTCAGACTTCACGTGCTGATAGTACTTATTGAGTACACCACCCCTACTGACTTTGGGGTCACCAGGTCAAAGATCAAGGTCACAGGAGCCAATGTTAACTTTTTGCATGAAGGCACTTTACTCGCAAACCATTGCACCCAGGACCTTCAAACTTTACTTGCTAATAGTACTTATTGAGTACACCACCCCTACTGACTTTAGGGTCACCAGGTCAAAGGTCAAGGTCACAGGGGCCAATGTTAACTTTTTGCATGAAGGCACTTTACTCGCGAACCATCTCACCCAGGACCTTCAAACGTCACATGCTGTTAGTACTTAATGAGTACACCACCCCTACTGACTTTGGGGTCACCAGGTCAAAGGTCAAGGTCACAGGGGCCAACATTAACTTTTTGCAACATTAACTTTACTCGCAAACCATTGCACCCAGGACCTTCAAACTTTACTTGCTAATAGTACTTATTGAGTACACCACCCCTACTGACTTTAGGGTCACCAGGTCAAAGGTCAAGGTCACAGGGGCCAATGTTAACTTTTTGCATGAAGGCACTTTACTCACAAACCACTTCACCCAGGACCTTCAAACTTCACATGCTGATAGTACTTATTGAGTACACCACCCCTACTGACTTTGGGGTCACCAGGTCAAAGGTCAAGGTGCTGCGGGGGCATTTGTCACCATTAGTGACAGCTCTTGTTTTTATCAAGATAATTAAGAATAAAACCTGGATTCATCATTATGGAAATAAAAATCGTGGTGTTATGTTATTTAACCGGATAACCTAGAATAAAACCTGGGTCAAGCATAAGAAAATAAAAGTCATGGTAATATGTTATTTATCCAAATAATCCTGAATAAAACCTCGGTACAGCAATGGGAAAGAAATCATGGTGTAATGTTATTTATCTGCATGACCTAGAATAAAAGCCTTGGTCAATCATACGGAAACAATAATCATATCATGAATAATGCTCAAAAAAGGCAACCCATGTGCAGGTTAATACCATTTCATTTGTAAGGAAGTTGTAAAGTTACTATCTTAGTCAAATATTGAAAAACTTGGTAAGAACATACAGGACTACCTTAATGTTAACTGAGCCGTGCCATGGGAAAACCAACATAGTGGGTGTGCGACCAGCATGGATCCAGACCAGCCTGCGCATCCGCGCAGTCTGGTCAGGCTACATGCTGTTCGCTTTTAAAGCCTATTGGAATTGGAGAAACTGTTAGCGAACAGCATGGATCCTGACCAGACTGCGCGGATGCGCAGGCTGGTCTGGATCCATGCTGGTCGCACACCCACTATGTTGGTTTTCCCATGGCACGGCTCAACTATATCGTTGATTTTTTTCCAAATTTATTAAGCTTTTCAGGTAAAACTAGAGAAAACAATCACATGTATATGCTTGCACTTGCTTAGCTTGCATATGCATGTATTGCTCAATTAAAAACAAGAGATTTTGGAAACTTGATAATTATGCATAATCTCCTTTTTTTCTGATGTTAAAAGCATAAATGAAGAGGATGACATTTTATGCCCCCATTTGATGATTTTTTCATGTTTGGCAATCTATAGGTTCATTGGTATTCAAGTTAGTTTCCAATAGGTTGAGAATTTCTTAGGCCTACAGATTTCAAGTGACATAAGATGACCACTATTACTTTGAGATTTGGAACATCAAAGGTCAAGGCCACCATGACCTTCAGAGTTAAAACGGTTTCCAATCATTAACTAGATGAAGCACCAGACTTCATAGCTTCCTTGCCAATGATCAGAAGATGGGCCTTGTTGTTTTGAGGGTCAAGGGTCAGGGTCACAATGACTATGAGACAAAAAACTGTTTTCCAATCAATTACTGCACAATGCTTAGAATTACTAATGTCAAACTGCATAGTGTGATTGCCTGTTGTCATAAGATGACCCCTAGTGTTTTGGGATCATAAGGTCATTGGTCAAGAGCACTATTGGTGTAACCTTGAGACTGAAAATTACTTACCCCATTTCCTTCAACATGCTATTCTACGGAGGATATGTGTTTTGCAAATAGCTTGATATGTTAATTGTATAGTCACCAACATTTTTAGCTCACCTGTAACAAAGTGACAAGGTGGGCTTTTGTGATTGCGCGGTGTACGTCTTCCGTCGTCCGTCCGTCCGTGCGTCCGTCCGTAAACTTTCGCTTGTGACCACTCTAGAGGTCACATTTTTCATGGGATCTTTATGAAAGTTGGTCAGAATGTTCACCTTGATGATATCTAGGTCAAGTTCGAAACTGGGTCACGTGCCATTAAAAACAAGGTCAGTAGGTCTAAAAATAGAAAAACCTTGTGACCTCTCTAGAGGCCATAATTTTCAATAGATCTTCATGAAAATTGGTCAGAATGTTCATCTTGATGATATCTAGGTCAAGTTCGAAACTGGGTCACGTGTGGTCAAAAACTAGGTCAGTAGGTCTAAAAATAGAAAAACCTTGTGACCTCTCTAGAGGGCATATATTTCACAAGATCTTCATGAAAGTTGGTCAGAACGTTCACCTTGATGATATCTAGGTCAGGTTCGAAACTGGGTCACGTGCCTTCAAAAACTAGGTCAGTAGGTCAAATAATAGAAAAACCTTGTGACCTCTTTAAAGGCCTTATTTTTCAATGGATCTGTATGAAAGTTGGTCTGAATGTTCATCTTGATGATATCTAGGTCAAGTTTGAAACTGGGTCACGTGCCGTCAAAAACTAGGTCAGTAGGTCTAAAAATAGAAAAACCTTGTGACCTAACTAGAGGCCATATTTTCCATGGGATATGTATGAAAGTTGGTCTGAATGTTCATCTTGATGATATCTAGGTCAAGTTTGAAAGTGGGTCACGTGCCGTCAAAAACTAGGTCAGTAGGTCAAATAATAGAAAAACCTTGTGACCTCTCTAGAGGCCATATATTTCACAAGATCTTCATGAAAGTTGGTCAGAACGTTCACCTTGATGATATCTAGGTCAAGTTCGAAACTGGGTCATGTGCCTTCAAAAACTAGGTCAGTAGGTCAAATAATAGAAAAACCTTGTGACCTCTCTAAAGGCCATATTTTTCATGGGATCTGTATGAAAGTTGGTCTGAATGTTCATCTTGATGATATCTATGTCAAGTTCGAAACTGGGTCACGTGCCTTCAAAAACTAGGTCAGTAGGTCTAAAAATAGAAAAACCTTGTGACCTAACTAGAGGCCATATTTTCCATGGGATATGTATGAAAGTTGGTCTGAATGTTCATCTTGATGATATCTAGGTCAAGTTTGAAAGTGGGTCACGTGCCGTCAAAAACTAGGTCAGTAGGTCAAATAATAGAAAAACCTTGTGACCTCTCTAGAGGGCATATATTTCACAAGATCTTCATGAAAGTTGGTCAGAACGTTCACCTTGATGATATCTAGGTCAGGTTCGAAACTGGGTCATGTGCCTTCAAAAACTAGGTCAGTAGGTCAAATAATAGAAAAGCCTTGTGACCTCTCTAAAGGCCATATTTTTCATGGGATCTGTATGAAAGTTGGTCTGAATGTTCATCTTGATGATATCTATGTCAAGTTCGAAACTGGGTCACGTGCCTTCAAAAACTAGGTCAGTAGGTCTAAAAATAGAAAAACCTTGTGACCTTTCTAGAGGCCATATATTTCACAAGATCTTCATGAAAATTGGTCAGAACATTCACCTTGATGATATCTAGGTCAAGTTCGAAACTGGGTCACGTACCATCAAAAACTAGGTCAGTAGGTCAAATAATAGAAAAACCTTGTGACCTCTCTAAAGGCCATATTTTCAATGGGATCTGTATGAAAGTTGGTCTGAATGTTCATCTTGATGATATCTTGGTCAAATTCGAAACAGGGTCATGTGTGGTCAAAAACTAAGTCAGTAGGTCTAAAAATAGAAAAACCTTGTGACCTCTTTAGAGGCCATACTTGTGAATGGATCTCCATAAAAATGGTCAGAATGTTCACCTTGATGATATCTAAGTCAATTTCGAAAGTGGGTCAAGTGCCATCAAAAAGTAGGTCAGTAGGTCAAATAATGAAAAAACGTTGTGACCTCTCTAGAGGCCACATTTTTCATGGGATCTGTATGAAAGTTGGTCTGAATGTTTATCTTAATGATATCTAGGTCAAGTTTGAAACTGGGTCAACTGCGATCAATAACTAGGTCAGTAGGTCTTGAAATAGAAAAACCTTGTGACCTCTCTAGAGGCCATACTCTTGAATGGATCTTCATGAAAATTGGTCAGAATGTTCACCTTGATGATATCATGATATCTAGGTCAAGTTTGAAACTGGGTCATATGCCTTAAAAAACTAGGTCAATAGGTCAAATAATAGAAAAACCTTGTGACCTCTCTAGAGACCATATTTTTCAATGGATCTTCATGAAAATTGGTCAGAATTTTTATCTTTATAATATCTAGGTCAAGTTCAAAACTGGGTCACATGAGCTCAAAAACTAGGTCACTATGTCAAATAATAGAAAAACCGACGTCATACTCAAAACTGGATCATGTGGGAAGAGGTGAGCGATTCAGGACCATCATGGTCCTCTTGTTGTATATCATGTATTGTTGGCAACCAACCAGTGGTCTCATTTTGGTTAATTTTAATGTAGTTTCTGTTTTGAATAGAAACTTAAATGTTTTATATGTTTTTGTGTTTATTTGTAATTTTATTTTACATTCGGTATTTTTTATGATATTTTGAAAAAAAAAAAAAATTGTAATAGATTTTTGAAAGAACATCTCCAAAAGTCAATAGAAAGGAAATTAAGAAACCAGGACTACGTACATACTTAGCATTCAGTTCAATAAGTTGATGGCCCAGAAAGAAAATCTTGTCATTGACACTATACCAAGTTTTTTCAAGTTAATGTTTTGTCGAAAACATGGCTACCAGAGGGCATAGTCCCTTTTATATACATCTGTCATCTTCTTGTCCCAAACAGCTGGTCTAATCTTGAAATATTTCACAAATATTTTCCATTTCCAAATATTTGGATGACTCACTACCAAAATTGTTCAGTCCAGCTGTATAACTCATATGAGTGATCTATGGCCATCATGGCCATCTAGTTATCATTTTAATTTTTATTTATAAACACATAAAGACCACCTGCAATGTAGATATATGTATCTGGAAGGAATTTTTTAAGAGGCTGTAATTCCTTAGAGTTGCTATTCATTGTCATTTTGGGACAGCTGCTGTTTTAAAGGGTAGCAGATCCCCAGTGGATACATTTATAGTTGATTACTTACTACATAATTATGTTTTATCCTATATTTTACTAACATATTTAAAAAAATTATGTTAATTTACTACATATGGCTACTTTATTACTACTTTGGTTGTTTCTTCTAGTTTTTTTTATTACCATATTTCCTCACTTAAAAGGTGGATCAATTACAAGACTGGGTCTGTACTTTGACTCTCAAATCAATATTAGACTGGAAAACTACATAAATTTCCCCGTCTTATAATTGAAGAAATATGTTAGCACTGTTAGAAGAGACATGTTTTTGCTGATATTATACATACCTTTATATTATATATTATTTATAGCACTATTTTATGTGGTGTATTTATCTGCTCAACTTCTTTCAAGGTTAAGGTCAAACTCTTTTACTGTTTGTAGACACAAGTTATGTTTATGTGAGTGAAAATTATGAACCATTTGCAAAGTTGTGTTAATTCTGGGTTTGTTTGCATGTTCATTTATCAATAGGCTGTTCTTTCATTGTTTTTTGAGATTGTTAGCATTTTTCTACAATCCTCTCTTTCATATACGTACAATCCTCCCTTTAATATACTCGATGCTTTTAGAGACATATTAGAATGAATAAGTTAATCCTCCAGCACACATCTGTTGACAATAAGTACAAATTTATGAATTCAGTCTTTAGCCTCTCATTCCTCTTACTAAAGTTATGAGCTGTTATTAGCGAGAGATATTAAGGTAGTGGACTGGCAATTTCCTTATATCACTTGGAAATTTCCTTAAGGTAGTGGACAGGTAACGACACTTGTTTGTATCCACATGATAAGTATTCTCGTTAGGCCGCTGTAAATTCTTGGTACATAAAAGTAGCTCAACATGTACACAACTTTTTTGTAAAAATGAAAAAATGCTGAAATTTATTGCGGAGAATACATAATTTGGCAATTGTCATTACCGGTTCGCTACCTTAAACTGAAGGCTTGATTGAAATACTTAACAGTAATTGGTTTGTAACTTGTGAAAGTAGAGTAAGTTTTTGACATTATCAGAGTTAAAAGTTTCAGAAATTTATATAATTATAATATACTGTTGTGTAATGTTGCTAGTGCCTTATGTCAGATGTGATGTTGTCCTGCATATTCTGTGGTAAATGTTACCATTTCCAGATAGTAATTTTGTTAGACAAAGAATATATTTTTGAGGATTGTTATACAATTTGTAAAAGAAGTGTGGAGAATTGTTATCTGTCATACATGGGAACATTTAATAGTTTCCACAATCTTATATGTGCGCAGACTGTTAAAATGACTGCAGAAAAGCACAGTCTTCTATGTGCACAGTCTATTAAAAATGGCTGTTAAAAAGCATAATTTTCTATGTGCAAAGTCTATTAAAAATGTCCTTAAAAAGGCAGAACTTCTGAAGTAAATATGTATCAGATAGTTCTGAGTTTACAGCTATTGTGGGTGAGATTCTGAATTTGAGGTATTTTTAGTAAGTTTAATCTTTAGCCTGCTGGCGGCGAATATTTCTGCCTTTGCGACCAGTGCAGACCAAGATCAGCCTGCACAACAGTCAGTAAATTTTCAGCAAACACCCCTTGAAATAATAAATGGTATTGCCCAAATTGAATGATGGACCAGTCCATTTTAGAAATTTAGCAGGCTAAGGGTTAAAGGGAAACAACTTTATTCTTGTGATTAATGTGATAAAATTAAAGTACAAACTGGGTTTTGTAGTAGTACATGGGAGTTCAAAGGTTTTATTTCAATACATTAGGCTCAGTTTTGTTATGCATGTTTGTTTTTTAATTGGGTTTAGGTATATTGTATTTAGTTCATAGTTGTTTTATGAATGGAATAATGGGATGATGTAAACTGCGCCATTGATAATTTACAATTTGATTGCCAATACAATATTTTGGCATTATGGTATAGTAGAGCTTTTTATTAGATTTCTTTTTGGTGTTGTTTTTCGTGAAAAGAATATAACACATTCATTTAGGAATGTCATTTTCCAGGTTTGTTTACTCTTACATCTAACTAACAAGTTGAACTGGCTTAATGAATTGTTCCAAATTGTTATCTCTGCCATCCCTTACTCAGCAGAATGTTTATGCCATCTTCGTTTGAAAAATTATTAAGTTTTTCTGCAGTAAAATTGCTGTAAAATACATCTTTGAAGAGCTAATACCTCCCTGCCAAAGCACACATTTTTCAAGAGGATAGTCCAACATTATAAAATTGAGATTGGAGACCAGTCTCATACCTCTCACATCTGATTGGTTGATTTTTAGTTAAGTGTTGAAATTGACCAATCACAGAGCTGAATTCTTAGACTTGGTCTCCAAATTGAGATTTATAAACTCTGCCCTAGTTTTCTAGTAAATTAACTGCTCTAGAGCAACTGCTTGCATGCAAAGAACAGAATTTCAGTCTTCTCAGTGATATTGCTGGACATTTTTCATAAGCATAATATATTTACCATTGATTCATCCATTGCTTATCATTAAAAGGTACTTAAGCATCCACATTTCTATAAATGTTAGATATATCTGTTATTCCCAAACCTTAATGTATAATATACCATATTCATATATTCCCCTTTCCATGATAAACATGAGCTCACATACAAAGGCAGCCACTCGGAGTGCCAAATGACCGCATCATGGCCTACGTCGCTTAAGGGTAGGGTGTTTCGTCAAACCTGTCTTAAAAGACCATCCTCGGATGAATGAAGAGTGTGGCGTATGTCAACAGATTGTCTTTCAGTACATGCATATATGTATTCTTAATAGTTAAAAGTGAATACAAAATGGTGAGCTTTCAATACAGATTTTACAGCTTGGATTTATTTTCAGGGCGTGATCTTGAATACAAGTTTGTGTCTGCATTTGTGTACGATGGAAATAAAAAAAATTGAAGTATGTTACAATACAAGGCAAGCTACATGTAAAATAAATCTTATATAATCAATGTCTGCATATTATATAGCACTGCTGGTACAGTAGACTGGGAAGCATTTGTGATGATTTTACAGTAAAATCTGTAATAAGCAGTCTGGCAAGGCTTCTAGAGGCAGGTTAATGCTTAAGACAAGTTGAAATTACCAGTAAAAAATATCTGTTTGGGAAATTAGCTGACTGACTGCTTACGGCAAGTGACTGCTTCAACTGTATCATTTATTTATGTTCATGAACGGTGTGACTCACTAATATAAAATAGGCGTGTATCTTTACCAATGCTATGTCCAAAATAAGAACTGTTCATGTCAGATATTCCTAACGACTTACAAGTCTGTATTAAATTATGTGCGAAAAGCATCACAAAAAAGCCCGGTCAGTAGTAACCTTAGCAGCTGTAAACAAGTACGTGTACTGCAAACTGTATGCTTTAAAACATATTTATTTGCATGCTTACTAAATGTTGAAAGTCTTGTACATAGATACTAACAGCATTATCTTTATGCATTGTTTACACAGGATTGAGTATTATTTTCTGTCATTGTTGGGAAATAAATCTAATACAAGTAAGTTAAACAGATATCTTGATTGGGATTAATTTTACACATTGCTGATTTTTGTATCTTTTTTACGACCAAAATATAAATTTGTTAAAATTGATGTCGCATACTCAAATTATAAGCATAGTTTTTTTTACATAAAAACATGATATAAAATTTATTTGTTTTCACCCCAAATCTGTAAACTACAACAGCAAGAAAGATATATACCTTGAAAGTAATCAGTGTCATTTGCAAATCTGCACTGCATATTATACCTGGTAATAAAATCAAATTTAACTGAAAACATAAAAAGTTAATGAGATCCTGGAACCTGTGAAAGCTGTTGCCA
Organism: Mercenaria mercenaria; assembly: GCF_021730395.1. NCBI lineage: Eukaryota > Metazoa > Mollusca > Bivalvia > Venerida > Veneridae > Mercenaria > Mercenaria mercenaria. The sequence continues at coordinate 44,245,161 of NC_069372.1, read as the reverse complement.
CTAAAAAAAATTTGTTGTCCCATTAAATATTTACATATCAAAATATCTATATCAAAATTGCTAGAACCTGTTATGATCATGGAAATATAGATGAAATGATATTCAGCATGCCTAAAAATAGATTTGTTTTACCTGTCAAAATAGATGTTTATAGAATATTGGTAGACTGTTTACATTCCACATATAAATCTCCAGTTATTTTAGTTTTGTCACATTTTGCAGATAGACATTTTGTTGTGAAACATCATCTATTTTTTTTGTAGAATTGATATCTTATGATTTGGGATCTAAAAAGAAATGAAACCCTGAAAAATTTGAAAAAAAAAAAATGAAGATTGAAGTTAAACATGTATTTATGTGTGTAGAACCTCTTCAAGTAAGCCTATGGGGTGTTAAAATTTATAACTTATGAAATATCATCAGAATTTACAAGTACACATTCATAAAATACTTGTAAAATGCACTTTTGAAGTTAAAAAAACAGCAATATATTATATTTGGAAATTCAGTTATAACACAATTTTTAAAGAAATATACATTTACATATAGTAAATTTTTACATATTGAAGTATTGAACAGTTAACCTGTTGAATTAATTCATTTTTGAAAAGAAATACATGTATGTGCTATGTGATGTTGCAAAAACAAACAAAAAAAATGAAATATTTGACTCGATGGTCCTTAGTCAAAGTCATGACATATATTTCTGTTACTGTGACATCATTTAATTTCGTGGGAATGAAAATTTAGTGGCTTTGGTCAAAGTTACTGATTTGTGAGAAATGAATATTTGTATTTCAACTAGAATCTACTGAAGATGCAGTGAATTGGTATTTCATCTTTTTGTTAGGAGTACTAATGCAGTATCAAAATCCATAAATTTAGTCTCTACGAAAAAGAGTGATTTCGAAGTATTTAGACTGTTGTATGAATTATAATATTTACAATTTCTTATCTTCTTTGTATATTTCATTATTTCTGACTGTTTTATTTTTATTCTGTTGTATTCTTATACCAAAGTTTATAAATAAAAAAAAGAGATGGAATTTTTATGCTCAGTGTTTATTTAGCTCACCTGAGCCAAAGGCTCATGGTGAGCTTTTGTGACCTCTCAATGTCTGTCATCTGTCCGTCAACATTTTCTTAAAAAGTCTTCTTCTTGAAAACCACTGGGCAGTATTACACCAAACTTCACAGGAATGGTCCTTGGGTGGCCCCCTTTCAAAATAATTTGAAGAATTGAATTCCATGCAGAACTCGGGAAAAACCTGAAAAATCTTTTTGTCCAAAACCAGAAGGCTTAGAGCCTTTATATTTGGCATGTGACATCATCTAATGGTCCTATATAATGATTGTTCAAATTGTACCCCTGGGTTGAAAAGAGGCTCCGCTCCGGGGGTCACAAGTTTTACATAGACTTATAGAGTAAAAAACTTTAAAAATCTCCTTGTCTAAAACCACAAGACCTTGGCCTTTGATATTGTGAATGTAGCATTGCCTTGTTGTCCTCTAACAAAACTGTTCAAATTATAACCCTGGGGTGAAAAGAGGCCCTGCCCCGTTGGGGGGGGGGGGGGTATCAAGTTTTACATAGACTTGTATAGGAAAAAACTTTATAATCTTCTTGTCTGAAACTGCAAAGCATTGGCTTTTGATATTTGGTATGTTGCATTGCCTTGTGGTCCTCTACAAAAAATGTTCAAATTATGCCCCCGGAGTGAACAGGGGCCCTGCCCCGGGGGTCTCAAGTTTTACATAGACTTAATATATAGCAAAAAGCTATAGAAATCTTCTTGCCTGAAACTGCAAGGCATAAGCTTTGGTATGTTGCCTTGCCTAGTGTTCCCTTACCAAAATTTTCAAATTATGCCCCTGGGGTGAAGAGGCCCTGCCCTGGGGTTCCCAAGTTTAACACAGACTTATATAGGAGAAAAAAATCTTCTTGTCTGAAAGTTCAAGGCCTAGGCCTTTGATATTTGGTATGTAGCATTGCTTAGAGGATTTCTAACAAGATTGTTCAAATTATGCCCCTTGGGTGAAAAGAGCCCCTGCCCTGTGGGTCACTTGTTATATGAGTTATATAGGAAAAAATACTTAAAAAATTATCAGATCATATTTCCTAGACTGTTTAATTATAATGACCTGATGACCCCAAGTGATTAGGGGTCACTTGACTGTGACCTTGACCTACTGACCTACTTTCTTGTTTTTTTAAGATACAGCCTTGAAATTTGGATGACATATACAGTTTTGCACACCAATTTTAAAACCAGGGTTCGCACAGACTTGAAAACTCCTTGAATTTCAAGCTGCTAGATGAAACGTGCTTGAATTTGCAAAAACCTCCTTAAAACTCCTTGAATTCGTTTCTTGCCTTGAAAACTGCTTGAAAAGTGCTTGATTTTATGATAAAAGTCCTTGAATTTCCTTCTTCAGAAATTTTGGTCAGCTTAATAAAAAAGATCGTAAAAGACGCTTTGTTATATGTACGCATCGCCACGTTTTATGTCTACGTAACCTATGTGTACCGTACGATACGGGTTTTAAACAGACCGGGACTAGGAAAATTACGACGTGTAAAAATTACAGACACCATTTCCGTTACCGATATCGAAGAAAATGTCGTGTATTTTCAACAAAAAGTGGCTTGTATCATATCCATGGCTGCTCGAGCTCGAAAACAAACGGAAAGCCATGTGCAAATATTGTAACAAAGTTATTGACATTAGTTCAATGGGTGAAATCGGCGCTGAAATCGCACGTCAAGTCTGAGAAGCACAAGAAAAATGTACCTGATCGAGAGTCACCCACGGCCACTCTTGATGTGTTTACTATTCTACCTTCGCCCCCAGCAGCCAGAGGCACCTAAACTTGATCTTATATGACATGATAAGTCGCTGTTGATGTAAGAAGTGTTGATCAATTGTTTGCCAGTTATTTTGTGTGTGATAGTGTTGATCAATTGCAAATTGGAACTTTATAGAAAAACTTATATCACGTGATAGTAATTTTGGATGTACGAAGTGTTCACCAATTGTAAGCCAGTCATTTCGTGTGTAATAAGTGCTTGTTCATTGTTTTGCTTAACCTTGAAAACGTAATAAAATTCCTTGAAAACTCCTTGAAAACCCCTTGAATTTTTTTGACAGTCTGGTTGTATGAACCCTGAAAACTGACTTTCAGTGACCATGAATTTGACCTCTTGTCTTCTGTTAGTGTGGTAGCACACCAATTTTAAAACTGACTTTCAGTGACCATGAGTTTGACCTACTGACCTACTTGTACCTGTTACCTGTTAGTGTGGCAGCACACCAATTTTAAAACTGACTTTCAGTGACCATGAATTTGACCTACTGACCTACTTTCTTAATATTTTAGCATCAGTTTGACATTTGAAACATGTAGCTCATATTACTCAGGTGAGCGATCCAGGGTCATCATGACCCTCTTGTCTTCTGTTAGTGTGGTAGGACGGATGTTGCATTCTGGGCTTAACAGAGCCAAAAGGGTCAGAGAGGCTGATACACGGGTGTTCATAGTGCCTTCAAGGTTTGTCTGGAAGTTAGTTTTCTTAAAACAACCTCTGCTCATGTCCCAATAGTTTATCTTCATCAGACTTTGTAGTATACTAGCACGGATCTTTCTCAAAAATATTCTTCAGGTTCTGCACCACATTACAAAAGGGGCAGTTAAAACTAAAAGCAAGAATTCAGTGAGAGCTGTTTGAATAGGTGGATGCCATAGCCTCCATTCACGGATGTTCACAAAATTTGGTTAGAATATGCCTTCCAAGGGCCTTCCTTTTGTTTGGAAGCTTGTCTGTTAGGCTGCCTGTGTTGGTCACCAGATGAAAATGGAAAAACAGATTCTGAAAAATATCTCGCGAACTGCTTGATGGCTCTTGGTGGAAGTCAATGAGGAGTCCTATGCGCAAACCCCATGTTCCTATCTTAAATGTCAAGACCACAGTTGGAAGTCACAGGTTAAATTGAAGTTTGTCTAGATCATTCCTTCTTCGTAGGATTTTGATGTAACTTGGCATGAATATTCACCATTATGACACGGAGTGTCATGCGCAAGAACCAGGTCCCTAGGACTAAGGTCAAGGTCAAAAATAGAGGTCAAAGGTGCTGGCGGGCTCGACATTCTGCCCGTGGGCATGCAGAATGTATTTCTAGTTTTAAGATGGTGCTGCTTCAATGTACACAGAGGTTGTCAGAGATAGAAATAGAAACAAACTTTAAATAACTTCTTTAGAGATTGCTAATAAGCTCCTTGCCAAACATGGTCTGTAGCGTCTTTGCATAAACCTATTTGTGTTTCGTTCAGATAAATGTTCTTCTCCACTGCAAAAAGATGCCACCAGAGCTAAGATTAGACAAATCCTATAAAAGAAAATTTCGAACTTGTGAAAATGTGCATCAACCATCGACCAGAAAGATGTAGTTTTTTACGTATGCACAAAAATATCTTTAAAATGGTGAAAAAACTACAGAAAAACACGCATGTTCTTTTTCTGGTTACATATGTGAAAGGTGGCAAACGTCAGAGATGTGGGTGGCAAACGTCAGCGATGTAGGTGGCAAACGTCAGCGATGTGGCATTTGCAGCCAAAAACGTTTCTCTCACGAAAAATCAGTCACAAAAAGATGGCATAATTTATCAAATTAATATATTTCACCAGCCGATTGCTCAAATACTGTTGAAAATAAGAAAATAGAGAGTACTCGTAATCATTCTCAAATACTGTGAACTAATAAAACTCGTAGAAGAAACAATTTTTCGATGTTGCGATAATCACGAACTTTCATTCCAACACACAAGTATAATTCTTATTCACAATTCTAATTCAGAAGTTGAAATCCCCAAATTTCATATACACACGAAATAATTGTTTTGGCCCAATTCACACAATTTCATGCCCAGAAATTAAACGCTTTCACTGAGTAACACTTTTCGTCATTGCAAAAGCGTAAAACAAAATTAGTATTTCGTTTTCTTGTGTTATTTCTTGAAAAGTATTTCTTTGCTTTGAATGTTGATGTTTTTATTTTAATTCAACTACGGCTACATGATATAATAATTTCTCCTGTCGCTATTCGACATTTGTGTACACTCGGGCTTTATCATATGCCTCTGACGTTGACGTCATGACGTCACAAAAACAATTGACGTCGCTCATTAGTAACGACAGATCATTGAGGTGAAGCTGACAACACTGAATTCTTCCAAATTTTTCATCATGAAATCGTAATGGATAACGAAAATTGCGGATGTTTTGCGTGGATTGTAAGCTTCAGGCAATCATGCAATGAACGGGTAAGTCAAACGCGCCAATTTGATTACAAATGTACACTAAAAAGATTTGATGGGCATCTTTATTTCATCTGTTTTAATATTAACGTGTTTTGCTTTGTTTGTTTTTGTTTGTTTGTTTGTTGTTGCTTTTTTTTGTTGTTGTTGTTTTCTTTTCATAAGAAGGCTACATTGAAGCTTAAAATATGCATTTTTAATAAAGTTAGATCTACTATTATTATTATTATCATTATTATTGTTGTTCTTATTGTTCATTTTCAGTAATTTTCTGACTCTAGATAAGCATACTTGCGAATTTTTTTCTTCATTATTATTATTACAATTATTAAAAATTAAATGTAATTGTGCTACCAGTGAATTAAAGATCTGAAAATGAATTTGGAAGTAATTTGTGGAAATAACGGGTGTTTTTTACATTTGCAAAATAATAAAATATGTTCTAATTTAATCAATCCCTTCAATTTGTGTTACAATAATTCCACATCCATGCAATTCTCCTCCTCTGTTGTTTCTAGTGGGCAAGATTCAGAAATCGGCTCCGCCGACGATTTTATGCTCGCAGGGGTCAGACCATAGACCCATCAACAATTGTAAACGAGACTGGTACCAGGGACATGGTTCTCAGTAAAACTCCATACAAGACAAACAAAGTACTACCAGAAAGCCTAGCTGCTACAATGGCAGCTGAAAAAGGTGTGTGTGTTTTTTTTATTTTATATAATAAAACAAAATTTTTAAATGGACTTGCCTCCGGTTTTTTAACTGTTTAGAATTCTGATATTCAGTATACATTTGATTAATAAAAAGTAAATGCAATTACGTAGTATAACATGATAGATACACATGCCTAAAAAGTTTTCATATTAAGCGTGGTGTCTTCTGTGATAGCAACGCGGAAAATTTCAACAGGAAAATAATTTACTTTATACTACACTAAAAACGGTATCTTCATGACATGTTTTACGGAGATGAATTTCGTAGAACGTATTTTTTTCACACGATCACATTTTCAATTTCTTGTTTTTTGATTATCGATTTGTATATATGTATACATGTTTCATCTGCAGAACGTCCAGTAGTTGTTGGAAGTGTGCCTCCTACAGGACGCTACGACGACTTTGAAAAACTAGGTAATTATTTCAAACACAAGAAAAAGACACTTTTAATCGTGCTTGAAAATTTTGCTCGAGATCATTTGATACCGTTTTGCAAACAACGCTTTCATTTTAATTAAATCGCGAATACTCTACAATCCGCTATAAAAAGCAGAACTTTCTTTAGAACTAACCATCCGATTTATCTTCTTTTGCAGTCGAAGAGTACGTGTCTTGCATTGTAGCCAAGGCTAGAGAAAGTTTGTTGATGGAAACTCAGGCGGTGCCAGGCAACAAAAATGTCATCGTGGAGAATTCTGCGGACTATATTTCCTTGTCATCAAGTGTTATCAGTCGTAAGCATAATTTCATGATACATACATGTTCATGTATACCTCTAACAAAAAGTACTTAATTTAAGACAATACAGTAGAACCTGTTTTATCCAACATTAAATGGTACAAAATGAATGAAAGTGTCGAATAAGGAAGGTTGTCGGTTCCAGCAATATCATATAGAAAGTGTCTTATCATCTCTGCTTTCATGACTTCTAAATATTTGTGCCGGGATACATATTTTCCAGTTATGGTTATATGGAAAAAAAACACCACTATTTACGGCATACATTTTGTATACGAGATGTTACAGATATTTTGACAGATGCTTAGGTTATACGGAACACCTCTTTGATAAGGTATATGTCTTTTGTTTTAGACATCGCCGACATTGCAGTGACAGAAAGCCTTTCCAATGCTTTGTTAGAATCGAACATCAACCAATCCTCCATTCACAGAGACATCAAAGAATTGATGGGTAAGTACTAGTAACTGACTGGTAACTTTAGCCTTGTTATTTGTTTGCTACACATTTTCGTTATCTACATATTCTCAAATAATTTGAAATAAAAACAAATCTGAATTATGCTCTTAGCAACCGGTTGACCAGGACGTTTAGAAACCAGACTCAAGCTTGTCAGTTTCGAGATTGAGCTTGGTATCAATGAATCAGATGCTTGAAACGGGTCTCCAAACTCGGTTTTATGACACTGAACCATTGACAAAAAAAATAACTAACGACCGTACAGACAGCGGTGTCGTACCTTTGCAATTTTTCTTCCACTTTCAAATGATTACATTTTCAGTTTCAATTAATTTTTAACGTTTGCCAAATATTGTTTTTAGTGCAGATGTCTTTGAAACTGTTGGCGGAAAAGTTAATCGAGGACGACCAACTTACAGTTAGATTTTAAAGTAAGTATATTGTCAACATCATATGACATTAATTCAACAGGTAAATTACTTTTTAATGCTGCAAATAATTTGTATTTATTGAAATGGCTGAATATATTCTGATTACCCCTGCCTTAAAACTCAGTATGCGATTTTTAAAAAAAATAATGATTATTATGTAATAACTATAAACATTCGTAGTACGTGCGTAGTATGAACCTTAATACCTTCTTTTCTTTGTTTCAGTGTTGAAAAGGATACAACAAGACGAAGCTGATTTGTTATCAATATTTTGCATATATGTTCATATTTTAAAATGTTTTCATGAGGTTCTGAATTTTATTTTTTGCAATAAAGTTCATAGAAACTTCAAAAAATGGTTGTTTTAAGTGCATATACTGTTTGTCATTTTTTTTCTTCTTGAACCCATTGTAGCTGACCATATTTGATATTCATATAAGCTAATAACAGTACCAAAGAATCCAGCGCGGGAGCCATCTGGTCTAGGTATAAAAGTACTAATGAAATAGGATAAAGGCGGAAAGAAGATTTTCCCCAGTTAAAGTGGTATTTTCATGTTTTATATAAGCCAGTTTCTGTTTTTATTTCACTGTGGACCTATACTTGATACATGAGTATCAATTTCTGTAACCGCGCAGTCTGGTCAGGATCATTGCAGTTTCTCCAATTCCAATAGGCTTCAAAAGCGAACAGCATGGATCCAGACTGGTCTGGATCCATGCTGGTCGCAAACCCATTATGTTGGTTTTCTCGTGGCACGGCTCATTTATATTCCACGTAATATTCTTTTTAATCACAAGCTAGTTATTGTAACGGCATATCTAGTGTATACGCCTGAATTTCAATCCAGAGTGTCTCGGGTTGCAACCTCGGTCCAGTCACTGCGAATTTCTGAGATGCTCTTGAGGATCTACAACCTGACAAAGAGGCCAGTACCGGTTTTTTCCCAACTATTTCGCGTGTATCGGTGCTATAAATCGGACACTTTAAATAATAATAATAACTTCATTTAAAGACGGTACCACATATATCTCTGAAATTTTAACCTTTTCCAGCAATGAAACATACAATCTAAGATCTGCTGCTCATAATGACATAGTTATACCTGAATATCGTACAAATTATGGTAAAAAAAACTTTTGTTACAATGGTGCAAAATGTTTCGAATTCAATACCAAATGAAATTCGCTCCACATGTTCTCTAACATCTTTTAAAAATAAATATAAAAAGTATATCTTGCAGTTGACTGCTTAAAGAATCTCTTTGTTTATATCAGCTGAATTATAACTATGCCATTATAATATAACTGATTATCATAACTAATTAATTGCCTAAATGAAAATTGTATAAATGGATACTTAAAGGCAATGTTTATTTTTAGAGATATATGTCTAAGAATGAATGTGATATCAATAAGAATATTAATTAGGTTTTGTGATAGTGTAAATTGTATTTGGATGTTGTTGTTTTTCAGAAGGCCACATTTAAAATTAAGATGCATCATTTGTACTTCTGTACTGATCTATGTCTTCATGTATTATCTTTTGTAAATAAAGATGTTATTGTTATTATTATTATTATTAGTAGTAGTAGTAGTAGTAGTATATTAAACATGTTAAGTTTCAATGTGGCCTTCTGTCAAATTAATACAACAGTTCAACATACAAAAAATAGATAAAAACTGATTTTCTAATTGTAATAAAAGGGCAGAATTCAAGTGATAAACATTTAAATACAACATTCACTCTAGACAAACACTCCATTTAAATAGAAAAAAAATAAGTAGATTTGTATATCAATCATAAAAAGATAGAAAAAATGTCAAATCACTCAGATAAACATTCACTCACACAAAAGAAAATAAATAAATAGCAATGGCAGAAAAAAAGTTGCAGCTTATTTAGATCCTATTAGATATTTCTTATATTTGTTTTTGAAAAAAGTAAGTGAATCCACACAACGATATTCTGTGGAATGATATTCCATACTTTAGCACTATTATAGCCAAATGACATTTTCATATAATTTGTGCGATATTTTGGTATTAAAATATCATTATGTACAACTGATCTAAGGCCATAAATTTCATTGCTGGAAAATGTTAAAATATCAGATATGTAAGATGGTACAAGATTTTTTTGTAGTTTTATATATCATTAAGGTAGAGATAATCCACGAAGCTAAATCCATACGAAGAAGTAAAATCCCCACTAATTTTACCTCCACGAATTCTTCAATACATAAAATAAGCGTTTTGGCCAAAACCAAGAAATTCCATGCCCAGAAATTAAGCGATTTCACTGTATAACGTTTTTCGTCATTGCAAAGGGATACAACTATATCCAGGGACAATCAAAGCCTTTGTAGCAGCTATGGTTTCTGGTAGTACTTTACAAAATCAGTTTTTGGTTTTGCTGTGTTATTTCATGATATTTTCATAACCTGCGTAATTACAAAAAAAAAAGAGAGAAAAAAAAATTCATTGCTTTGAGTATTAAATTAACTACGGCTAAATAATAGTATCTCCTGTCGCTATCGACATTTGTATATACTCAGACTTTATGATAGGTCTCCCATGCTGGCGTCATGACGTCATAAGAACAATTGACGTCGCTCATTAGTAACGGCAGATCATCGAGGTGAAGCTGACAACACTGAATTCTTCCAAATTTTTCATCATGAAATCGTAATGGATAACGAAAATTGCGGATGTTTTGCGTGGATTGTAAGCTTTAAGCAATCATGCAATGAACGGGTAAGTGAAACGCTTGAATTACACTGAAAAGATAATATGGGTATTTTTTTATTTCATCTGTTTTAATATTGATGTGTTCTGAGTAGTCATTTTTGTTGTTTGTTTTCAACATAAGACCACACTGAAGCTTAAAATATGTAATATGTTTTTGAATAGTGTTCTTCTTCTTCTTCTAATTAGTATTATTATTATCTTCGATAACTGCCTCACTCTAGAAGAGCATACTCGCGATTTATTATTATTATTATTATTATTATTGAATGTAATTGTGCTACCAGTGAATTAAAGATTTGAAAACAAATTGGTATACCATTTATGGAAATATTATCTTTTTGCAAAATAATAAAATAAGCTCTAATTCAGCCAGTCCATTCAGTTGGTGTTACAATAATTTCACATCTTTGAAATTTGCCTTTTGTTGTTTCTAGTGGGCAAGATTCAGAAACCGGCTCCGCCGACGATTTTATGCTCGGAGGGGTCAGACTATAGACCCATCAACAATTGTAAACGAGACTGGTACCAAGGACATGGTTCTCAGTAAAACTCCATTCAAGACAAACAAAGTACTACCAGAAAGCTTAGCTGCTACAATGACAACTGAAAAGGGTTTGTGGCTCAGATTTCATGAAAATAAAACATAAATTTCTGGGATTTGCCTCCGGATTTTTGTCTTTGGAATTCAGAAATTCAGTAAACATTTGTTTGTTTATAGCTCTGAATACAAAGTAAATGCAATGTTACCTTGTGAATTATATGTAAAACATCCTTATAGATACACCTGCGCAAGAGATTGATTAAGAATGGTATCTATTGTGTTAATATCCAGTATAATAATTGTACTTTATACTGCACTAAAATGGCATCTTTATTATGTATTTTCTTCGAAGCGTTTTGACGGAGATGAATTTCGTGGAACATAGTTTTTTCTCGTTATTTTTCCTTTTTTCCTTAAGTATCGGTTTGAATATATAAGTTTTTCATCTGCAGTATGTCCAGTAGTTGCTGGAAGTGTGCCTGCTACAGGAAGTAATGAGGACTTTGAAAAACTAGGTAATTCTTTCTCTTAAATGGTTTAAACGTGCTTGAATTGTTTGGCTTCAGGTTTAGTTTTTCAAACAAAGTATTCACCTTAAATCGCTAATACTCCACAATCCGCTAATACTCCACAATCCGCTATATAAAACAGAACTTCCTTTAGATCTAAACACCATTGTCTTCTTTTGCAGTCGGGGAGTACACGTCTTGTATTATAGCCAATGCTAGAGAAACTTTGTTGATGGAAAAGCAGGCGTCGCATGGCAACAAAAATGTCATCGTGGAGAATTTTGCAGACAACGTTTCCATGTCATCAAGTGTCATCAGTCGTAAGCATAATTTCATAATGCATACCTCGTTCATGTATACCTGTAAATGAAAAGTACGTAAGCTAAGACAATACAGTAAAACCTATTTTATCCAACATTATATAAATAAAAATGAAGGTGTCAGATAAAGCAGGTTGTGGGTTAAATCACACCTATATATACGAGATGTTTCAGTCATTTTTACTTATTATGTTTTACAGATGTGTAGGATATATGGAACATCTCTTTGGTAAGATATATGTCTTTTGTTTTAGACATTGCCGACATAGCAGTGACAGAAAGCCTTTCCAATGCTGTATTAGAATCAAACATAAACCAGTCCGCTATTCATAGAGACATCAAAGAATTTATGGGTAAGTAACTGAAACGAGACTTTATTATACAGTATTCTTCTTACAACAAATTTTCGTTATCTACCAAAATTGTCAAACAACAAGTCTGAAGTCTTAGCAGCCATAGAAACAGCCTTGCCATAGCTAAATTTTAAGACTGAGCTCAATATCAACTAATCAAATGCTGGGTGTATCACCTTGGACAACGATCTAGATAAAATAAAAACCTTAGGATTGCAGAACTTGCGGAGGTGTTGTAATTTCTATCAGCCCCAACCTGTTTCCTTTGCGAATTTTTCAAACAATATTATAACGTTAGCCAATTTTGTTTCTAGTGCAGGTATCTTTGGAGCTGTTGGTGGAGAAGTTGAGGACCTCCAACCTACTGCCAGATTATAATGTAAGTATCTTGTAAAAAATTAATATTTCAGTCACGTTGCTATACGGAAATATCCGATTTATCACGATTGATAATCATCAACATTGTCATGTTTAGTCTTAATATTAATGATGTACTGAAGGTTTTCTTTTTCTTTATTTCAGTGCTGAAAAAGACGGTTTCAGCAGAAAGTTTGGATGAAGCTGATTTGTTGCTACAATTTTGCATATATTTCCATTGAATCATATTTTAAAGATGTTTTATGAAGTTCTGAATTTTATTTTTTACAATAAAGTTCATAGAAACTTCAAAAAGTGTTTGTTGCAATTGCAATATTTGTCATTTTTCTTCGCGACCCTCGTTCTTCTCCTAGTTGTAATACAGGCTTTTCACAAGCTAACTTTATCGGCTATGATTTCATTACGGTAAAACATTTTTTTCTACAGTTATATAAAATATATAAGAAAAATGTATATTTTAGAAACATACGGTTCAAAAACTGAGTATTCTTAGAACATTTTATAATGCTACAATACTACAATCAAATTAGTGGGAAATAAATATCAAGATATATACCTACTAAATTTCAGTGCAAATATGTTTTGTTTGTGTTGGTTTAACGCCGCACCGTCATATACCGACTTTCCAGCTTTGATGGTGGGTGGTGGAGACGGGGAAGACCCCAGGCCATCCTCCCGGCATTATTTAATCACAGGCGGCCACCGACCTTCCGTAAGCCAGCTGGATGGCTTCCTCACATGAAGAATTCAACTTACCGCGTGAGGCTCGAACCTACATCGATGAGGGGCAAGTGATTTGAAATCAGCGACCTTAACCACTCGTCCACAGCACCAAACGATTCTGAACATGCAAACCATGTTTTACCCGACAACTGTCCTGCAATAAATGCCTCTTAGCGATTTAACAACTGTAATAAAATACGTAATACATTTTGTTGCCATTCCGTCCACAAAGTAAGATGTTGCAAACACATTAAATGGTTTGCATATTGTCCATATAATTATTGTCTTATATCAACAAATGGACCTACCAGACTGCTTACTTTTTACGACTTACTTTTTATAATGCACAATGTATCTAAATAAAAAGACAGGCAAAAAAAAATGTATATATTTCAATATTGTCTTATGTCTATGTCTCGTGCTATAAAACTATGATAGTATGACGGCGGCAAGGTCCTTCGGACTTTCGTTGTCTGGTTATTAATCCAGAAAACAAACTGTCTATTGTATTGACCGACGGACCAAATAAGCGAAATTTTCTTCAAATGTGGGACAAGACTGCATGTTCATTGCCTGACTGGCATCAAATTTGTGAGTTATCTTGTTTTAAAGCCTAAAACAATATTCCCCTTTTAATTTGTATATTCATACTTGCCCTTAACAGCATCACAGTTATGTACATATATATAAATGAGAACTTCCCCACATTTAACAGAAGTAGAGTTCAAACGACTGTATGTGTAATACCTCTTGTGATCACATGTTTAGATCTATCAGGTCAATATCTGGACAACTGAAATGGTAGGTTGAACCAAATGGGTCCGGCACATGAGTGGATTGAGTTTAATGACTTATTTTTGAGTCCTAGAGCCATAGTTATGAAAAAATCCATACTAAAGACTTTAATATAACTACTCCCTAGCCATAATTATGAAAAACTCCATACTGATATAACTACTTCCTAGTTAGTATGGATTTATTTCATAATTATGGCTCTAGGACTCAAATAACTAGGGAGTAGTTATATTAGTATGGATTTTTCATAACTAGAAGATGCTTTTACAAAAAAGCGCATGTCTCCCCCAATGCAAAGTGGTATAGGCAAGAAGTCAGTAGGGGTCAGGAGCGAAAGTCAAAATGACACTGATGGCTGGCTGCAATACGGATCATCTACTTGGCATGTCTAGTCATCCCGCTAAGTTTCAACACTCTTGGCGTAGTGGTTCTCAAGTCACTGTTCAAGCTCCTGTGACCTTGACCTTTGATCAAGTGACCCAAAAAACAATAGGGGTCATCTACTCTGCATGTCCAATCATCCTATTAAGTTTCAACATACTAGGTCAAGTGGTTCTCAAGTTATTTTCCGGAAATGATTTCACATGACCAGGCCCCTGTGACCTTGACCTTTAATAGACTGACCCAAAAATCAATAGGGGTCATCTACTCTGCATGTTCAATTATCCTATGAAGTTTCAACATTCTGGATCAAGAGGTTCTCAAGTTACTGATCGGAAATGGTTTTCAATGTTCAGGCCCCTGTGACCTTGACCTTTAACAGAGTGACCCCAAAATCGATAGGGGTCATCTACTCTGCATGAGCAATCATCCTATGAAGTTTCAACATTCTGGGTTGAGTTGTTCTCAAGTTACTCACTGGAAATTGTTTTCCATGTTCAGGTCCCTGTGACCTTGACCTTTAATAGAGTGACCCCAAAATTAAATGGGGTCATTTACTCTGCATGTCCAATTATCCTATAAAGTTTTAACATTCTGGGTCAAGAGGTTCTCAAGTTATTGAACAGAAACGGTTTTCCATGTTCAGGCCCCTGTGACCTTGACCTTTGACAGAGTGATCCCAAAATCGATAGGGGTCATCTACTCGCATGACCAATCATCCTATTAAGTTTCAACATTCTGGGTCAATTTGTTCTCAAGTTACTGACCGGAAATGTTTTTCAATGTTCAGGCCCCTGTGACCTTGACCTTTAACAGAGTGACCCCAAAAACAATAGGGGTCATTTACTCTACATGACCAATCATCCTATTAAGTTTCAACATTCTGGGTCAAGTGGTTCTCTAGTTATTGATTGGAAATGGTTTTCAATGTTCAGGCCCCTGTGACCTTGACCTTTGACGGAGTGACCCCAAAAACAAAAGGGATCATCTACTTTTCATGATCAATCATCCTATGAAGTTTCAACATTCTGGGTCAAGTGGTTCTCTTGTTATTGATCGGAAATGGTTTTCAATGTTCAGGCCCCTGTGACCTTGACCTTTGACTGAGTGACCCCAAAATCAATAGGGGTCATCTACTCTGCATGACCAATCATCCTATTAAGTTTCAACATTCTGGGTCAAATGGTTCTCTAGTTATTGATCGGAAATGGTTTTCAATGTTCAGGCCCCTGTGACCTTGACCTTTGATGAAGTGACCCCAAAATCAATAGGGGTCATCTACTCTTCATGACCAATCATCCTATTAAGTTTCAACATTCTGGGTCAAGTGGTTCTCTAGTTATTGATCGGAAATGGTTTTCAATGTTCAGGCCCCTGTGACCTTGACCTTTGATGGAGTGACCCCAAAATCAAAAGGGGTCATCTACTCTTCATCACCAATCATCCTATTAAGTTTCAACATCCTGGGTCAAGTGGTTCTCTAGTTATTGATCGGAAATGGTTTTCAATGTTCAGGCCCCTGTGACCTTTACCTTTGACAGAGTGACACCAAAAACAATAGGGGTCGTCTACTCCAGCAGCCCTACAACCCTATTAAGTTTGAAAGTTCTAGGTCAAATGGTTCTCCAGTTATTGCTCGGAAATGAAGTGTGACGTACGGACGGACGAACGGACGGGCAGACGGATGGACGAACAGGGCAAAAACAATATGTCTCCCAGAGGCGGGGAGACATAATTATTGCTCTAGGACTCAAAAATAAGTCATTAAATTCAATCCACTCATGTGCCAGACCCTTTGGCTTGAATATTCTCAATATATTTTACCCACCCCAAGTCATTTCTGAATGTAAAATTAGTCAGAAAACTGACAACCTCGCCAAATGAACCGTTAGTTGATGCTTACTCCAGAGAGAAATCCCCAACATCCAAGAATAAAACTCACGACCTCTAGTGTAGTAGTCTTAAGCTATTTCGATGCAGATTATGTCAGGCAAGGGTTGGTGGAAAGGCAATTAACCTTAAGCCTTCTGACGGCAAGTAATTATGTCCTTGCGACCAGTGCAAACATGGTCTGCTCTGTTCGCTGTTACGTCAGTAATTTTTCAGTGAACGTCCCTTTGATAAACAAATGGTGCTGCCAAAATTTAATGATGGAACAATCTATTTTAGAAATTTAGTAAGGTAGAGTTAAACAAGTGAATGAAGTATTGCCATGCAATACAAAGTCCTCTACTGGAAGGCACCTAATTTTCTCTACTGCAGTATAACATAATGAACTGATATCTGTCAATGATGTATAAACAACATTGTACTATATATATAATATGTTATAACAACGCCGATTATAAAACAAGACGACCATGATTGTCCTGAATTGCTCACCTATCCCTACATGACCCAGTGTTGAACTGAGTATGATGTCGTTATTTCTATAATTTGACATAGTGACCTAGTTTTTGAGCACATGTGACCTAGATATCATCAAGATAAAAAATTCTGACCAATTTTCATGAAGATCCATTGAAAAATATGGCCTCTAGAGAGGTCACAAGGTTTTTCTATTATTTGACCTAATGACCTAGTTTTTGCAGGCACGTGACCCACTTTTAAACTTGACCTAGATATCATCAAGGTGAAAGTTCTCACCAATTTTCATGAAGATCTCATGAAAAATATGGCCTCTAGAGAGGTCACAAGGTTTTTCTATTTTTCGACCTACTGACCTAGTTTTTGACCGCACATGACCCAGTTACGAACCTGACCTAGATATCATCAAGCTGAACATTCTCACCAATTTTCATGAAGATCCATTGAGAAATATGGCCTCTAGAGAGGTCACAAGGTTTTTCTATTTTTAGACCTACTGACCTAGTTTTTGACCCAACATGACCCAGTTTCGAACTTGACCTAGATATCATCAAGATGAACATTCTGACCAATATTCATGAAGATCTCATGAAAAATATGGCCTCTAGAGAGGTCACAAGGTTTTTCTATTTTTAGACCTACTGACCTAGTTTTTGATCCCACATGACCCAGTTTCTAACTTGACCTAGATATCATCAAGTTGAACATTCTGACCAATATTCATGAAGATCTCATGAAAAATATGGCCTCTAGAGAGGTCACAATGTTTTTCTATTTTTAGATCTACTGACCTAGTTTTTAACCCCACGTGACCCAGTTTCGAACTTGACCTAGATATCATCAAGGTGAACATTCTGACCAATTTTCATGAAGATCCATTGAAAAATATGGCCTCTAGAGAGGTCACAAGGTTTTTCTAGTTTTAGACCTACTGACCTGGTTTTTGACTGCACATGACCCAGTTTCGAACTTTACCTAGATATCATCAAGGTGAACATTCTGACCAATTTTCATGAAGATCCATTGAGAAATATGGCCTCTAGAGAGGTCACAAGGTTTTTCTATTTTTTGACCTACTGACCTAGTTTTTGACCCAACATAACCCAGTTTCGAACTTGACTTAGATATCATCAAGATGAACACTCTGACCAATATTCATGAAGATTTCATGAAAAATATGGCCTCTAGAGAGGTCACAAGGTTTTTCTATTTTTAGACCTACTGACCTAGTTTTTGACCCAACGTGACCCAGTTTCTAACTTGACCTAGATATCATCAAGGTAAACATTCTGACCAATTTTCATGAAGATCCATTGAAAATTATGGCCTCTAGAGAGGTCACAAGGTTTTTCTATTTTTAGACCTAATGACCTAGTTTTTGACTGCACATGACCCAGTTTCGAACTTGACCTAGATATCATCAAGATGAACATTCTGACCAATTTTCATGAAGATCTTGTGAAATATATGGCCTCTAGAGAGGTCACAAGGTTTTTCTATTTTTAGATCTACTGACCTAGTTTTTGAAGGCATGTGACCCAGTTTCGAACTTGACCTAGATATCATCAAGATGAACATTCTGACCAACTTTCATAAAGATCCCACAAAAAATGTGACCTCTAGAGATGTCACAAGGAAAAGTTTACGCACGGACGGACGCACGGACGACGGACGCTGCGTGATCACAAAAGCTCACCTTGTCACTATGTGACAGGTGAGCTAAAAAGTTATCATATAAGCTATTCTTAGTAAAAACAAAGGGAAATTAATCCTTAAAAAAAAAAAAAAAAAAAAAAATCTATGTAAGTCCACAAGAAGCTCTTTACCAGGTAGAGATAGGTCAAAATACACCTGAAAATTGGATGTAACATGCATGTTGTACCACAGAAAAGTGGTCTCAATTTTTCTCTAACGCCAGTAATAAAAAAGTTACAATAGAATCTATTTATAGTAAAACAAAGGGACGTAATTCTAAAAACAAGGGTGCCTCATGTTGGTGAACATTTGGTCCAAGTTACATTAAAATCCCTCCATGCATGAAGAAGAAATGCTCCATACAGTCATTCTTGAATTTGACCTTTGACCTCTAAATATGACCTTGACCTTAGACCTAGGGACCTGGTTCTTGTGCCATGACAATCTGTCTTATGTTGATGGACATTTGTGCCAAGTTACATCAAAATCCTTCCATGCAAGAAGAAGAAATGCTCCAGACAAAGTCATTCTTGTGTCTGACCTTTGGTCTCTAAGTGTGACCTTGACATTAGACCTTGGGCCTGGGTTTTGCGCATGACATGTCTCATCCAGGGGAATTATTTGTGCCAACTGATATCTAAATCCTGTTTTGCATGACAAAGTTATAGACCGGACAGGAAAAAAATCCTATTGACCTTTGATCTCAAAGTGTGACCTTGACCTTTAAGCAAGGGTACTGGGTGTTGCGCAAGACATGTTGTTTCATCATGGGGAACATTTATGCCAAGTAAAATTGTAATCCCTTGATGGATGACAGAGTTCTGAATCGGACAGGAAAAAAAACCTTATTGACCTTTGACCTCCAATTGTGACCTTGACCTTTGAGATAAGGGTCCGGGTTTTGTGCATGACATGTTGTCACATCATGGGAAACATTTGTGCCAAGTATTATTAAGATCCCTTCATGGATGGCAGAGTTATTGACGGGACAGGGAAAAACTCTATTGACCTTTGACCCCAATTGTGACCTTGACCTTTGATAAAGGGGTCGGAGATTTGCGCATGATACGTCATCTTATCATGGGGAACACTTGTGCCAAATGATATAAAAATCCCTTAATGAATGTCAGAGTTATGGACCGGACACGAAAAACAGACCCTGTTCATGCTATGTTAACATCTGACTGCTAAGTGTGACCTTGACCTTTGAGCTAGGGGTCTGAAAGTTGTGCAATACACATCGTCTAATTATGAGGTACATTTGTGTCAGGTTATATTAAAATCCCTTCATGGATGGGAGAGTTATGGACCGGACAGGAAAAAAGCCCTGTTGACCTTTGACCTCCAATTGTGACCTTGATCTTTGAGCTAGGGGTCCGGGTTTTGTGCATGACACGTCGTCTCATCATGGGAAACATTTTGTGCCAATTTGACCTCCAATTGTGACCTTGACCTTTAAGCCAGGGGTCAAGGATTTGCGCATGACACGTCATCTCATCATGGGGAACATTTGTGCCAAGTTATATTAAAATCCCTTCATGGATGGGATAGCTATGGACCAGACAGGAAAAAAGCCCTGTTGACCTCCAATTGTGACCTTGACCTTTGATCTAGGGGTCCAGGTTTTGCGCATGACACGTCGTCTCATCATGGGAAACATTTTGTGCCAAGTAATACTAAAATCCCTTCATGGATCGGAGAGTCATGGACCGGACAGGAAAAAAGCCGTTGACCTTTGACCTCCAATTGTGACCTTGATCTTTGAGCTAGGGGTCCGGGTTTTGCGCAAGACACGTCGTCTCATCATGGGGTACGTTTGTGCCAAGTAATATTAAAATCCCTTCATGAGTGACAGAGTTATGAAACGGACACGAAATTGTGGATGGACAGACGGACGGACCGAATGACGGAAAAACACATTCCTATAGTCCCGAAACTGGTTTTCAACCAGTAGGGGACTTATTAAGGCAAAACCTTTGCTGCAGACCAATGTGAGAAGAGACCACATGTCTCTAAAAAGGGTTGATTTCTGTGTACGCTTCAAATGTTAACTGTTTATTTTAATCCCATGGTCAAGACAGCCTGCAAACAAGAGCTCCGCCAAGCGGGGCAATATACGCCCGAAGGATTACATCATAGGATGGGAGCAAAATTTTAAGAACTTGACTGTTGTAGCCCAAAGGAGTGGAACAACAAAAGGAAAACTTCAAAAAACAAATCTAAGTCCACAAAAAAATATTCAAAGTCCACAAAAAAAATCCTTATCAGGTACAGGTATGTAAAAATACACCTAAAAATTAGAGGTACCATCCATGTTGTACCACAGAAAAGTGGTCTCGGTTTTTCCCTATGGCCAATAATAAAAAAGTTTCAAAATAAGCTATTTATAGTAACATAAAAGGGAAGTAATTCAAAAAAAAATTATTGTAAGTGAATAAAAAAGAGATCTGCCAAATAAAAACAAGAGCACTGCAATGCAGAGCAATATACACAAAGCAAAGTCATATATGACCTTTGACCATTAAGTGTGACCTTGACCTTGAAGCAAGTCATCCGGAACATGTGCTCTGCACATCGTCTCAGAGTGGTGAACATTTCTGCCAAGTTTCTTTGAAATCCTTCCAGCAGTTCAAGAGTTACAGAGCGGACACGAAACAAACTGATATGACTTTTGACCCCTAAGTGTGACCTTGACCTTGAAGCGAGTCGTCCAGAACATGCGCTCTGCACATTGTCTTGGTGTGGTGAACATTTGTGTCAAGTTTCTTTGAAATCCTTCAAGGGGTTCAAGAGTTACAGAGCGGACACGAAACAAACTGATATGACCTTTAACTCCTAAGTGTGACCTTGACCTTGAAGCAAGACATCCAAAACATGCACTCTGCATGTCGTCTCGGTGTGGTGAACATTTGTGTCAAGTTTCCTTGAAATCCTTCCAGGGGTTCAAGAGTTACAGAGCGGAAACGAAATTGCTAACGGACAGACGGACAACAGCGTCATAACATAATACGTCCCTTCGGGCATATAAAAAGCAACAATGCCTCTTAAAAGGTTGTCTTTATAAACCGATAAAGCTGTCATTCTTATAACAATGTAAAATTAATGACTAAAGCATAGGCTTAAAATCTATACAATTTATTTTAATATTCATTTAGCATAGATTAACATACACAGGTTGTATATAAAATATAAGCATATGTTATACTGAGACATATTCAATCATACACTCAATATAAGTCAGTCATTCTTTCATATAATATTCATAAAAAGTATTGCATATTTTTTGTATAGTGTGGACAATTACAAAGAAATAAAAAAGAAATTAAGAAATATCTGAACCAGGATTGAAACTGAATACAAAAGGGGGATAATGTTAAATGATTGTGGAAAAGTATAGATTAAGTTTGATTGACAAAACGGGTACCAACTGGATGGTACCAGCAAACAAAATGTGGGTACCAGCACATGTAAGAGAAACAAGCAGAAAAGACTGGTTCCAGGCATTAAAGACTTGATACTTTCATACCAGACAACATTTATAATACATTTACAAACATACAACTTTAAAAAAAAAAAAGTTAAAAAAATGTAAAGCCAACATTTTGTAAATCACATGTAGAGTTTATGGCATTTAAATAAAGCTCATGTAAAGAGAAGAAAAAGCAAGTTTTTTAATTGTGCACTTTTCTGCATGTTATACTTCTGTTTGGTTTACTCTCTTAATCTTTCGTTCTTGTTAAGAAGTTCTGTAGCATATATTCATCTAATATGATCAGTTTGTCCTTTTCAAACAACACATTCAACAACATTCGGAACTAATCTCTATATGTAAGGCGTGCATAATTAACGCATTTTGTGTCTACTCGAATACAAAGTATATGCACAGAATATAACAGCCGTAATATTCTGTGAATTTAATTTCAACCAAAACAAAGTTACAAAATATATACTAAACAGCAATTCAGAACAGTTATAAATTTATAGTTTTACACAAAAATAATCCAAAACTTTTTTCAGCCTGGACCTCTTTATACAAACAAAAATATTTACATGAAATAATATGTTAACAATTGGCCTAACATACTTAGCTTTACATACAGAACTGATACCAGTAGCATCATAAGGTAGGCATGAAGAAGCAGTTCCACTTGGACCCAGTAGTGTTAAACCAAACAAGAGCATTGATTCAATCCACTGCCCTAATAATCCCAAATCCCTGCCAATTAAAGACGGCTCCAATTTCTTTTTTATCTAGGTTTGTATCTCCATGTATTCGATTGTTACAGGATAGCTGCCAGCTTCTAATAGGTCCAAGTTCCTTGAAAATCTGGCAATAGCACTAGGGTTTGTTTCCTATCCCATTCTGCCAGTTAAATTTTACATTCACTGAACACTGTAATTTTATATGTACCAAACATTTGTATTAAAATTTGTAAATACTGAGCACAGTTATCAAAGAACTGATATCCTGGAAAGGTCTGGTACTACTGGTATTAGCTCCATAAAGCTTAGAGAAAAAAAATAACATAAAAATATATCTCTATTAAGTGTTTGTGATATCATGTCACAAATGAGTATTCTTTTGTGAAGTGCTCATGCTTCATCAACAAGACAATCACAGGTTTATCACACAGTACTTTGAAAAAACTATGGGAAAAATGGTAAAGTAAAAGTAAAAAAAAAAATGTTAAGATTATGTTGAACACCAAAATTTGTTTTCATGAAAAACAACGAAAAAAGTCCAAAATTTGGTTATATTTGGAATAACGTGAATAAATGCAAAAATTATGAAAATTCCAAAAACTATAAAAATTATTATGGATGGTACCTGAATTACATCATAATTACTTATATTCAGATACACTTTGTGTCAAAGAATAAACTTTTAAGCCTGTACGTGTGAGTATGTTTCCTTTACATAAGAACTTTTTTGACAGTATTTTTAAATAGTAATGATTAATCATTTTCTAGTTGCTAACAATCTTCACCGACCTAATAAGTCCTCACATCTTCATATCATCATATTTAGCACTGTTTATAACAAGCAATTGGCTAGTTGTAGAGTATTTTTATCCAATAAGGTGTCTGCTAGGCTGTAATATGTCCAGACTACCTATTTATAGCACTAAATGTTCATTATGTCCTCAAAGAGCACCCAGATCTGTTGATGAATGTGCACCTACAAATAAAAACAGCAATTTACTTTTAAAACATCATGTAGAACTAGAAAATGCTTTTGTAAAAAAGCGCATGTCTCCCCCAATGCAAAGTCCTATAGGCAAGAAGTCAATAGGGGTCAGGAGCGAAAGTCAAAGAGACACTGATGGTTCGCTGCAATCAACTTGGCATGTCCAGTCATCCCGCTAAATTTCAACACTCTTGGCCTAGTGGTTCTCAAGTCACTGTTCAGGCTCCTGTGACCTTGACCTTTGATCAAGTGACCTCAAAATAAATAGGGGTCATCATCTACCCTGCATGTCCAATCATCCTATTAAGTTTCAACATTGTAGGTCAAGTGGTTCTCAAGTTATTTTCAAAAAATGATTTTACATGAACAGGCCACTGTGACCTTGACCTTTAATAGACTGACCCCAAAATCAATAGGGGTCATCTACTCTGCATGTTCAATCACCCTATGAAGTTTCAACATTCTGGGTCAAGTGGTTCTCAAGTTATTGATCAGAACTGGTAATCAATGTTCAGGCCCCTGTGACCTTGACCTTTAACGGAGTGACCCCAAAAACAATAGGGGTCATTTACTCTTCATGGACAATCATCCTATGAATTTCAACATTCTGGGTCGAGAGGTTCTCAAGTTATTGATTGGAAATGGTTTTCCATGTTCAGGCCCCTGTGGCCTTGACCTTTAACAGAGTGACCCTAAAATCGTTAGGGGTCATCTACTCTGCATGACCAATCATCCTATTAAGTTTCATCATTCTGGGTCAAGTGGTTCTCAAGTTATTGACCGGAAATGGTTTTCAATGTTCAGGCCCCTGTGACCTTGACCTTAAATGGAGTGACCCCAAAATCGATAGGGGTCATCTACTTTGCATGTACAATCATCCTATGAAGTTTCAACATTCTGGGTCAAGTGGTTCTCTAGTTATTGATCGGAAATGGTTTTCCATGTTCAGACCCCTGTGACCTTGACCTTTCATGGAGTGACCCCAAAATCAATAGGGGTCAATTACTCTTTATGACCAATCATCCTATGAAGTTTCAACATTCGGGGTCAAGTGGTTCTCTAGTTATTGATCGGAAATGGTTTTCCATGTTCAGACCCCTGTGACCTTGACCTTTCATGGAGTGACCCAAAATCAATAGGGGTCAATTACTCTTTATGACCAATCATCCTATGAAGTTTCAACATTCTGGGTCAAGTGGTTCTCTAGTTATTGATTGGAAATGGTTTTCAATGTTCAGGCCCCTGTGACCTTGACCTTTGACAGAGTGACCCCAAAATCAATAGGGTTCATCTACTCTTCATGACCAATCATCCTATGAAGTTTCAACATTCGGGGTCAAGTGGTTCTCAAGTTATTGATCGGAAATGGTTTTCAATGTTCAGGCCCCTGTGACCTTGACCTTTGACGGAGTGACTACAAAATCAATAGGGGTCATCTACTCTTCATGATCAATCATCCTATGAAGTTTCAACATTCTGGGTCAAGTGGTTCTCTAGTTATTGATCGGAAATGATTTTCAATGTTCAGGCCCCTGTGACCTTGACCTTTGACGGAGTGACTACAAAAACAATAGGGGTCGTCTACTCCAGCAGCCCTACAACCCTATCAAGTTTGAAGGTTCTAGGTCAAATGGTTCTCCAGTTATTGCTCGGAAATGAAGTGTAACGTACGGACGGACGGATGGACGGAAGGACGGACGGACGGACAGGGCAAAAACAATATGTCTCCTGGGGGAGACATAATTAAAGTGTTTTTAGTAATTATACTTTGTGAACAAGACAATCACTTACCTAGTATTTTGAAAAAAGCTGGCAAAGTAAAATAATGTTTATAGATACATGTTGAAAACTTACTTTACTGAACTTTTCAGGAAAACTTGATTATATTTGGGGAAAGGTGAATAAATACAAAAAAACATGAAAAGCTCTAGAAAGTTGTACATAGTGTTTGTTGGGAATAATTATCTACATAACAAGATATTTCTATTTAAGCACAGTTTATTTCAAGGAATGAGAAATTTTATGCTAGGGGTTTCAAACATTTTTTTTTACATAAAAACTTGGATTTTTCATTTTTTGCACACAAATGTATTTTTATGCATTGCTTTGTTACTAACATTCCAGTGTCAAACAAAATCTCTGTCTTTATATCTTCTAACAACACTATGTGACTGGCTGGTTGTAGAGTATTTTAACCAATGACAGGTTCACTGGGATGTATGTAATCATAGTACTAAATGTTCAATTATTTCCTCAAAGTGCAATTAGATTTGTTGCCACAGAACTATACTTTACAACAAAACTATAAAACAAGCAACTTGATTGGTTAGTTGTTAATTATCTAACCAGTTAGATTACCTATTTATAACATTAACGTACATTATTTCCTCACAAAGCACCTATTTCTGTTGCTGAAGCTGAACCTAAAAATAAAAACATTATTTTCTCTTCTAACCACCATGAGGAGTTGAAGCAAGTATTGTGTATAAACAGTGACCTAACATGTATCTTTGATTTGTAGGATTTGACTCCAGAACTGACAGGAACATAACCTGAGGGTTTGTAAAATGCTGCAAAAGACTGAATTTTGCATAGCTCTCTCCTTTGTGTTTCAAAAACATTACATGAGCTGCACCATGAGAAAACCAACATAGTGCGTTTGCGACAAGCATGTATCCAGACCAGCCTGCGCATCCGCGCAGTCTGGTCAGGATCCATACTATTCGCTAACAGTTTCTCTAATTGCAATAGGCTTCGAAAGCAAACAGCATGGATCCTGATCAGACTGTGGAGATGCGCAGGTTGGTCTGGATCCATGCTGGTCGCAAAGCCACTATGCTGGTTTTCTCATGGCGAGGCTCACATATACCTTAGTGTACTGGCTCCGGATACTTCCCATTGCTATTATTTCCACATACCTTGTAAGCCCTACATAGTAAATGAATATGGTGTGCCCTGAATGTACAATGTGTTTAATTGCAAAAAACAATAATCTGATAAAAGAATATGGTGTGCGCCCTGAACGTACAATTTGTGTAAATTGAAGAAATAATCTGAAATGCTTATAATTTAATACACAATGGACACTTCAATTAAAAATTAACCATTTTCGAACCTAATAAAGTATGACTTACGCCTCATAGTGCCGCCACTTTCTGATCGTGGCTTCCTGTATGTGCCGTAACCAGATCCAGCATAATGGTACCCAGCTTCAGATGCTGATTTCTTACTTTCACGTGGATGTTTACCCGTTAAATCTCCAGTTACACGTAAAACTTTGCCACTACCTCCGTGGATAGATTCAGGTTTCTTAACATATACAGGGGCACTGTAATTGCTGCCTGGGTGACGTAAATGTACTGCATCTGTAAAAAGAAGTCAACAGTAGGTTGTAATTGCAGTCAAACATGCACTAACGACAACTTGGCTCCGAGGGAAGCATTTTTTATTTTAAGGTATCATTAACATTTAAGCATAATAAATATTATGATATTTTTCACTTTTGCATAATGCAATATGCCATGGAAATTACAATCAAACATTACTTAAGACAACTTGACTCCAAAACCACTTATATTTTTTCTGATTTAACCTTTAGCTTGCTAGTGGACAGTGATTTTGCCTTTGCGACCAGTGCAGACAAAGACCAGCCTGCACATCTGTTCGCTATTCAATCATGCAGTACTGTATATTTCATGACCCTATGTCAAGTACTTAGAGATACATGCAATACTTTTCAGACCCTAATTTTATGCATATTTTAGACTAAGGGCTGAAACTCTTGTCTGGCTGTTGGGACAGACAGACAGATTAACAAACAAGGATAAATCTAAGTGCCTTCTAACCCCGCCCACACCTCCCCCAAAAAAAATATGTTTCCTCCAGTGAGGGGGAGACACAGAAAGAATGAATAGGAATGTTGGTTTTCTCATGGTGCGGCTCATTTTACATCCGAGTATTCTGTGTCAATTTAAGTCCTAGTTGTTAAAATGATTTATTTCAGTCGAACTGTTCTGTGAAGATGACCCTTTGGAATTGAAAAAAAATGTACATTGAATAAATATATCAAAACTGCATGGATAATTCATTTAATTTCATGGGCTTTAAGTTTCATGGTTTCAAACAAAACCAGTTTTGCGGTAATATAATTCTTAATAACTTACTTTGGTCACCAAGTACAACTGGATCATTGTAACCATTACTGTTTACATAAACAACAGAGCTAGGTCTGCTCTTGTAACTGGGTGGCGCCATCACAACGGAACCTGCATAATATGTATCACGATCATCTTCCAGGTAGATTCCTTCCACGCCCATGTTGACGAGTTGTCTCACCTTCGGTAAAAACATGGAGAACAGGACTAAAGTGGCAGTGATGAATAAGCCAAATGCTATAGCCGCATCGCCAAACTCTTCTGCATATTTGTGATCCTTATTCAGTCCACCAACAAGTCCCCATGCCACCCAGACAGGGATCGAAAATCCAGCTGCGATACCAATAAAAACACTTTCTCTATGGTTGGTAATTATGCCGTGAGCTTTCATTGCTATGATAGTGGTTAAAAGGATCAAAAACATGATGTAGGTTAGTGAAAGAAGGTGATTTTCAAAGTCTGTACGAACAAATGTTGTCATATCATCCCAGCTGTTGTTAAGGGACCATGTGTAGTGATTGCATATCCAGACCATGTCTCCAGTGTTGCTCTTTACTTGAATGGCATCTGGCGGGACTTGGATAAGCCACTGCACTGCAATAACAACTTGTACTCCGACAACAAAAAGGAACATCAAAAACTGGTAGATTCCACGAAGGTAGTTAGGGGAGTCAACATCGCCTGGGAGCAGTGTATCAGCGGATGTTTTTGAAGTGAGCAGGACCATAAGTTTTACTAATAAAACTGCAAAGCACATTGCATATGATACACCTACACCAAACCGTGTGATACCACATGTCTCTTTTGTCGGAGTAAATAGATAAGCAAACAAGGTCAAGTAGGAACAGAAGAGTCCAAATAAGAGCAGCTGTCCGAGCCACATGGTTCGCCATTGCTTGCCGATCTTTGTTCCCATCAATTTATAGAGGATATAGATCTCAAATACCAACACACAGACAATACCAAGTCCAGCACAAACGCCGATAGCAATTATCCAATCAAAGCCATTCTCAAATCTTGTACTAGAGTCTTTACTCTCTCGCATTTGTTCACGCCATACACCGGTGAATTCTTGATCATCCTTGAAATATTCTTCTATCATTTTAGAGAGCAGATCGCTAGATGAAAGAGGAGGCAAAGTCTGTTTCTGGTCCGGTGTAGTAGTTGTGGTCTCAGGGGCTTGCGTTGTCGACTGTACCTCACCACATTCAAGGCAGGGTCTGCTTGGGCAAGATGAGGGCCCAGTTACCATGGCTGGTTTGCCTACTGAATCAAAGCCATAGTTGCCAGTTTGAGATGCAGTATAATCCAGAACCTGAAATATAACAAAAACACATCACATTTTGGTTTGGTTTTTTTCGAGCTAGTTCTCATACATTCCAACATACCGTGTGACTGTAACATACCCTGTGTATGTTTAACCTATTTTTATCTATTTTGGATCAACAGTAATAAAAGCTTGAAGCTAATCTGCACTTGCTTTCTTAGGAAACAAAGTACTTGGTGCAAGGTTATAAAACTGACTTTGGGTCCAAGGTTATAAAACTGACTGCGGGTCAAGGGTTACAAAACTGACTGCGGGTGCAAGGTTATAAAATTGACTGCGGGTCCAATGTTATAAAACTGACTGCGGGTGCAAGGTTATAAAACTGACTGCGGGTCCAAGGTTATAAAATTGACTGTGGGTGCAAGGTTATAAAACTGACTTTAGGTCCAAGGTTATAAAACTGACTCTGGGCTCAAGGTTATAAAACTGACTCTGGGTCCAAGGTTTTAAAACGGACTGGGTCCAAGGTTATAAAACTGACTGCAGGTCCAAGTTTATAAGACTGACTTTGGGGCCAAGGTTATAAAACTGACTTTGGAATCCAAGGTTATTACAAAAGCACGCCTTGCAGACACTTGTCTAATTTTTTTTGTCTTTGTACAATAGAAATATTGTCCTACCCTTTTGTTTTTATGATATTTTCTACGTCCAAAAGGGGCCATAATTCTTGCAAACAGCAGGATGGAGTTATGTTCTTGCTGTATACAGAGTTTAGGAAAAAGCTGACCTAAACACAAAACTTAACCAAGAAATCTGATTTTCCATCTCCTAAAGGGGCCATAATTATTGCAATAAGCAATTATGGTACTTGCTGTGCAGAGTCAGCTTTTAATGGCAAATATCTGCTCCAAGCAATAGCTTTGATAGTTTAGGAGAAAAGTTGACCTAAACACAAAACTTGATTAAGAAATCTGATACTTTCTAAGTCCAAAAGCAGCCATAATTCTTGCAAAAAGCAGGAGTTATGTTTCATGCTGTACAGAGTTAGCCACTGATGGTGAACAAGTGTTGCAAGTTTTAAAGCAATAACGCCAAAGCCGACGCCGATCAAGTGGACAATAACTAATTTTTTCTCTCAAAAAATTCAATGAGCTAAAAATGACTTTGGGTACAAGGTTATAAGACTGACTGGGTCCAAGGTTATAAAACTGGCTTTGGGTCCAAGGTTATAAGACTGACTTTGGGTCCAAGATTATAAGACTGACTTTGGGCCCAAGGTTACAAATCTGTCTTTTCCTAGGAAATTGAAATTAGCCCTAGGATTCTTGGGGGGGGGGGGATTCCTGTTACGCTAGCAAATCCATCTCTCATTTGGAGGCACACAAAAATATACAATCATCCATAAAGCTATATTTAATGCTCTTGTGTACATATAAATCTGTCAAAATAGCCTTGAACACCAAACCCAAAATGGAAAATCCTTGCCTACTATTACAATTGCCACCTGTAAAAAAAAACATCTGCGGTTGATCATTTGTAAAATTTGTTTACCAGTTCTTTCCAACTATACATTTAAAAACAAATCTGTGGTTTTGATTAAACTGCTATATTATTGTCGGGTCAAGATACTCCAACAACTGATCTTGGTCTGCAGTTCCCTATTCAGTCAGTAAAATTTTAGGGAACACCCCTTCAAATGTATAAAGTCTATAAAACGCTGCTACTTACATTGAAATATGCTCCATCTCTCACTTGATATACTCTGAAGTTGTCATACACTGATGCAGCATCCCCCTTGGCATCAAAGAATCTTTGACCATTGCCGCTGGTAGTGTTCTTGATAACTGGTTAAAAAATACACAAATATCTACAAAATGGATACTGGAAAGGCAGATACTTTTTGTCGAGTTTAATATCACACTGACACAATAATAGGTCCTATAGCAACTTTTCAGCTTATGGTGGTGGAGGAATACCCCTGTTGCTCCTCCGTGCATTATCTCATCACAGGTCAGAACCTGGGTAGAACCACCTACCTTCCGTAAGCCAGCAGGATGGTTTCCTGACATGAAGAATTCAATACCAGAAGCAAGGATAGAAATAGAACCCATGAGTGAGGAGCAAGTGATCTGATGTCAGTAACCTTAACCACTTGGCCACGGATATATATGCATGGCTAAAAATTTGTTTTATTTAAAACTAGAATAATTTTGTATTTTTTTTTTGTACAATAATCATTACTTATTGGCAACTTGTGTGACAAATAGAAATGTTTTTATCAAAGAAATAACATTTTTTGCAAGAATAGTATTTGTATTTGCAACAAAAGGACAGTTAGCCAGAATAGCAGAATAGCATAAATAAAATTTCTTGCAAAAAAATGCTGATTTTACAACAAGTTACATGATTGTAGTCTTTTCTTTTTGTTTGTCTGTTTTTTGGGGTTTAAAGTTAAGGGTCATATGCCCACATTCCAGCTTTTGAACATGGAAAAAGACCCTTAGAACTGCCCCTTCTGGGCATTATTTCAGTCATGCATAGGCACCTCAGTAGACACACCAATATTTGGCAAGCCGTGCAGCTGAATGACCTCACATAAAAAACTTCAAAATCTAAAAGCAGTCTTCAAACACACAGTTGATTCAGTAACTGGCAAATGATATGAAGTCCTAACATGAGCAGAACTGAAATAAAACACATACAGTTGAAGAGATCAGTGCCTCTGCTTTTATCTGGGTTGAGAAGATTTGAGCAGACATGAATATTGCCACATTTCGTTTGGGCCGCTTCCTTGACACCACGAATAATCGCATCTACCGCCATCAATGTGAATGGAACGTATGGGTCAGACCTATCGATTTTGTCTTCTAGCTTTTGATCGGCTAAATCACATGTAGCTGCTGCAAAGCTGCATTCAAACGCTTCTTCCCAGAACTTTGTGAACCATGGATTGTACAAGTTCACGTTGGCGTCCCCAGAGTTGCTACCAGTGTCAGGTTTAAGCATAAACATCTTATTATAAAAATTTATCACGTCATCTTTGTTCATATAACTTCCTGAAAATAGAAAAACATTTCCCATTCAGTAAAACAAAACTTCTACAATTCATTTCTTTCTGATAACAAATATAATGTGCATCTAATGTACCGGTATTCAATTTTTGTTTGGATGCGACAATATCAAACAAGAGCTGTCAGTGGACAGCGCGCTCGACTATTCTCAGTGCTTGATAGTATAATATAAGCTATGAGTAAAACTATAACATTACAATAAGCATATTCTAAGTCGAAAAGTGGCCATAATTCAGCCAAAATGCTTGATAGAGTTGCCTCCTCCTTTTTACAGACTGGGGTCATGATGGTAAACAAGTATGCAAAATATCAAAGCAATATCTCAACAGACTTTGATAATATTTGGGGTGGTACGCAAACTTTAACATTATATTCTAAGTCGAAAAGGGGCCATAATTCAGTCAAAATGCTTGATAGAGTTACCTCCTCCTTTTTACAGACTGGGGTCATGATGGTAAACAAGTATGCAAAATATCAAAGCAATATATCAATGGACCTTGAAAATATTTCGGGTGGTACGCAAACTTTAACATTACAATAAGCATATTCTAAGTCGAAAAGGGGCCATAATTCAGTCAAAATGCTTGATAGAGTTGTCTGCTCCTGTTTACAGACTGGGGTCATGATGGTTAACAAGTATGCAAAATATCAAAGCAATATCTCAATGGACCTTGAAAATATTTGGGGTGGTACGCAAACTTTAACATTACAATAAGCATATTCTAAGTCGAAAAGGGGCCATAATTCAGTCAAAATGCTTGATAGAGTTGTTTGCTCCTGTTAACAGACTGGGGTCATGATGGTTAACAAGTATGCAAAATATGAAAGCAATATCTCAATGGACTTTGAAAATATTTGGGGTGGTACGCAAACTTTAACATTTGTGTGAAGCTAACGCCGGGGCGAGTAGGATAGCTCCCCTATTCTTCAAATAGTCGAGCTAAAAATTGCAAAATCCAACTTGATATTCTGTCCATTTCATAACTGTGAATTAATAAAACATCAAATTAAATGTTGGCATCTAGGCTAGCAAGAGAACACTCCATGACTTCAGCAGATAAATTCTATAAGGCTTAAAAAAATATTATTTCCAGAATCCCGACCTACCCTAAATTTTTGGCCCGACCTTTAATGTTTTTATGGCCCTGGGGTACTTTATTCTCAACTTTTTAAAAAAAAGTTGCACAACTGCACTTTTTATGTTTTAAACATGGTCAGTGATGTTAGAAATCAACTTACTGATGCTCTAAAGGCATAACTCCCTTTAATATTTGTATTCATTTTTGGACACAAAAATAATTTACGAAGTCCAAACAATTTTTTTTTTTAAAAACCATTTACCGACCTACCTACTCTAACTTTTTTGAGCATGTTCCCGGAAACAAACAATTTTTTTTAGGTCTAACAGGGTAGTTGTCAGGTTTATATAAATTACTCCCACCATATAAAGTAACCAACCAATCACTGTCTTTGACCCTGGCAAGAAGTAAAACAGCTTTTGCCCTGCTAATTCTGCACAACCGTAAGTCAGGGAATAGACAACCCTACCTTACAGAAGAATTGGTAGAAATCTGCTCTTCTGTTGAGGCAGGAAGGATTTGTTTTTGTTTGTTTTGTTTGTTTTGGGTTTAACGCCATTTTTCAACAGTATTTCAGTCATGTAACGGCGGGCAGTTAACCTAACCAGTGTTCCTGGATTCTGTACCAGTACAAACCTGTTCTCCGCAAGTAACTGCCAACTTCCCCACATGAATTATCAGAGGTGGAGGACTAATGATTTCAGACACAATGTCGTTAATCAAATAGTCACGGAGAACATACGCCCCGCCCGAGGATCGAACTCGCGACCCAGCGACCCGTAGACCAACGCTCTTACCTACTGAGCTAAGCGGGCGGGCTCAGGAAGGATTTGTAGCTTAGCTAGTGTTACTCTAGTCAGTGAGGTGAAATCCCAAAATGTATTTATTAAACTGGAAGCTAGGAGGGCATCTAACCACATAGCATTACCAAAATTACGTCTGCATGCTGACTGTATACAGTGTATATAAAAATATCTGAGGTTATTTAAAAATTTTTTACTCTTTACATTTCAATGAATTTCAAATTAGTTAAATGGTCTACACTGTATTTCAATCAAGGAAATTAACTCTTAACATGTATCTTTTTGTATCAGGCATTTTAAAATGTACAAAACAGAAAATGAGCCGCGCCATGGGAAAACCAACATAGTGGCTTTGCGACCAGCATGAATCCAGACCAGCCTGTGCATCTGCGCAGCCTGGTCAGGATCCATGTTGTTCGCTAACAGTTTCTCTAATTCCAATAGGCTTTGAAAGCGAATAGCATGGATCCTGACCAGACTGCACGAATGCGCAGGCTGGTCTGGATCCATGCTGGTCGCAAACCCACTATGTTGGTTTTCTCATGGCACGGCTCAAATAAAGTTTGACTGTCGGTCAGATTACATATCAACTGATTCATTTGTATAGAATACAGTTTAGCAGGTGCTAAGGGGCATTACAGAACCTTTAAGTGGTGTACATTTCATTACCTCTCATTAGCAGACACACTAAGCCTAGCCCTTACTCTGCTAAATTTCTATAATGAATCTGTCTATCTTTCAATTTGGACATTAATACCACTGACTGTTAAAAGGAGTGCTTACCAAAAAGATACTGACTGAATGGCGAACAGTGCAGATCTTGATCAGACTGCACAGATGTGGGTGGTAGCTATGACCCATTTAAATTTCATATTATACACACCAAGAAGTAGTTTCTTCATCAGTGTTATCTAGTTGTTTTTCTCCATACTATAAATCAAAATAAAACCCGAAATATTTCCCAATTTTGTGGTAACTGTGGCAAAATTCCCAATTTTATGGGTACAAGTCATTTTCCCAAATCTTAAGAGAAAAATTGGGGAAAGAACACTACAATATACCTGTATTAAATGTAAAGGTGATGGCATTCTCAGCTGAATCTATACCTCTAATTACATTAACATCAGTGCCCCATGATGATGTTCCCACAAACGTGAATCTGAAAAACAAAAGCAAAGTCTTGAACTTGTGTTAAAAAAAAAACACTTATGAACTGCGACCACAATGTGTTTGTGAGTATTAAAAGGACAATTTCAAATCAAAAGTAAATTAACAGAAAATAGATCTTGCATTTCGATACCATAAAACACTGAACTTGTTTCGCGAATTTCTTCTTACCTGTCTTATTCTTTTAAATCGTAAAATGTTGAATTCACAATTTTGTGAAAAGTGAACCTGTAAAGACATCTGGATATACACTGCATAAACTGATATTTTTACTATCAATTGTAATTTTTTCACAGATATTTGTATTTAGGGAAATGACTAACAGATATTAACAAAAACAAGGCAGTCTAAAAGACAGCTATATCCTCTGCCACTGTTATGGATAGAGGCTCAAACCTTTGACCTTCACCTGTGACCTTGACCTACCATGGCTGACTCATGGGTTCTGCACACTGTCTTGATGAAATCCTTCAAGGGGTTTAGGAGAGACAGAGCAGACACGAAATGGAAGGCTCAAACCTTTGACTTTGAGTTGTGACCTTGACATTGAGCCGAAATGGCTGACTCATGGGTTCTGCACATCATCTTGATGAGGTGATCATTTGATCCAAGTTTCATGATTATCCTTCAAGGGGTTAAGGAGATACAGTGTGAACACCAAATGGAAGGCTCAAACCTTTGACTTTTGAGTTGTCACCTTGACCTTGAGCAACCATGGTTGACCCGTGGGTTCTGCACATAGTCTTGATGAGGTGATCATTTGAACTAAGTTTCACGATTATCCTTCAAAAGGTTAAGGAGATACAGAGCTGACACAAAATGGAAAGCTCAAACCTTTGACCTTGAGTTGTGACCTTGACCTTGAGCCAACATGGCTGACTCATGGGTTCTGCACATGGTCTTGATGAGGTGATCATTTGATCCAAGTTTCATGATTATCCTTCAAGGCGTTAAGGAGATACAGAGCGAACACAAAATGGAAGGCTCAAACCTCTGACCTTGAGTTGTGACCTTGACCTTGAGCCGACATGGCTGACTCATAGGTTCTGCACATCATCTTGATGAGGTAATCATTTGACCCAAGTTTCATGAAAATCCTTCAAGAGGTTTAGGAGATACAGAGCAGACACAAAATGTTACGGAAGGACGGAAGACAGAAGGACGGACAGAGATCATTCCTATAACCACCCACCACTTGTGGCGGGGGATTAATAAAGTTATCAGGCAAAATTACGTGTTCCTGCACACTTACTGGTTTTTCAGGTCGTTTTCCCCATCAACAGTTTCAAGGACAAATCGTGCCGCCATGTTTGTACCCAATATCACCACAAATCTTGTGTCCTTTGGTCCCTTAAGCATGGTTTTAATGTAATCAGCACCCCGAGCATTCATATCAAACTGTGACTGGGCTGTAATGCACACCCCTGTGCCCTCCAATGCCTCTTTGAAAGCTAACAGCAGTCCCATACCATAGGCATTGTCCTGGTACAATACTTGAACATATTGTATCGACTTGTACAACATTAGTCTTGCCATCACGACCGTCTGCACGACATCAGAAGGAACTGTGCGAAGGAAATATTCGTACATATTGGTATTGCTAAGGTATGGTGATGTGGATGAACTGGAGACTTGAGTTACCTCCATACTATTTAGAAGCTCGGCTACAGCCATGGATTGGTCACTGGTGGAAGCGCCAACAATAGCGACTGTATTGCGTGGACTTACATTCGTATACTGCCTTCTACAGGTCTGAAAACTGTAAATGTCTTCGATTGATTTGGCCACCCTACCACAACTATCCATTAGGAAACCACCAACGCTAACTGGATCTATGTTATTTGTGAGTCCTGCACGCTGCGAGTACTCTTTTATAGCCCAAAAGAAAGCTTCAGCATTTACAAGCCCACGTAAGCTCGTCTTCCCGCAAGTGTACGCATCTTCCCCTTGCTCGTGAACATTTAACATTGCACCTATGTAGTAATGGTTGGCTGCCTGCATATTATCAGCTTCCAGGAGAGCTACGTCACTTGATGTGCAGCCATCTGCCGGGCACTCTTCCTGCGCTTGCAACATCACCACTAGGGCCGATGCCAGCAAAAACTTCAATAAAGCCATCTGGAATAAACAAGTAAAACCATAGATGAAACCAGCATTAAGCTTGCTTGGTTAGGTGGTGAAAAAAAACTCATTAGAGCTTAATATGTACCTGTCACTTTCTCTATGACTTTGTGAACTTTACCCTGCAAAATTTCTAAAATGGACTGCTCCATGATTTAATTTGTGCAGTACCACTAACTATTCAAAGGGATGTTCACTGAAAATTTAATGACAGAATAGAGAATAGTGCAGACCAAGATTAGACTGCACGAATGTGCAGGCTGATCTTGGTCTGCACTGGTCGCAAAGGTAAAATCTTTTGCCACCAGCAGGCTAAGGGTTAAGGTTTAAAATGTATTTTAGTGATGTGATTTATTCCAAGTTATGACATGAATTTTAATCTTTAATGGTAGATTCATAGTGTAGCTATGAATCAAGCTGTAACGGTAGACACAGTCTGACAGTGTCCCCGTGGATTTTAATTTAGATTGGTAGATCCATAGTCTCAACAGGTGAATTACAAACTTTAATGGTAGACCCAAACATTATGGTGAATGGTAAAAGAAAATTAGTATCTGTCCATAAAATTAAACTGCATCTTCTAACAGAAGTAGTTATTCTTTCATTGATTTTCATCTCTTTAGCTTAAATTACTTAATCTTTGGAAGTTTTCAACCAGTTGATTTAGCCAACATGCCAACCTTTAAAACAAACGTTTTAATAGAATAAGAAATCAACCTGCCCACATTTATTAAACTTTGAAATAAGTGTTTTAATTAAATTTTCATAGATTTTTGTCTCTAATTAATCAGGTCCCAAAAAAGTCACAACTTAGCTATGTAGCTAAATCTTAGTTATAATGTATATAGCTTAGAAATAGCTATAAAACCAATAACAATTGTTCAATATAATGGGCCAATTCATTTCACTCAACCCGGGACATGCCGGTCACGTGAGCGGCAAGCAAAAAATTTTCGCCGGTTTTATAATAAAAGAACGTTTCGGCATATGCCGGCCACGTGAGCTGCAAATAAAAAACGATATATTTCCAATTTGTTATGATTTTCTATTGAGGCCTTGTCATAAAAAGTTTGCAAAATATTTCTTTTAGTTAGTTTCTACCTTTACTGTTATTAACCCAATTTTTCAGATGTTTAACCAATTTTATATTGCGAATATAATATTATATGATTTGCTGCTTTGCCTATCTCGCTAGACAGGTGCACATCGGCATACGCCGCATAGACCTGGGAAGTGCCGGAAAACCAAACGAATGCCTTGCCGGTTGCCCGAGGCAAAATGGCGTACGCTGCAAATGTGAAACAAATTGGCCCAATGTCAATGTCAAATATAAGATAGTTATTAACTTATTATACAAATCAACCATGAAACGGTTTATGAGACAAAAGACAATCACAAAGAACTGATATCTATGCAATCTCATTAATAATAATAATAATAATAATAATAAAATAGTCAATTTTAATACAAGTTACGAATTTCTGCGATAAGTGATTATTAAATTAGACTTATGCAATGATTCTCACAAGTGACTAATTCTTCAATGATTTATCGCAAAATATTGCTGCATTTATTGAAAATGTAACTGAAAAGATCTAGGTTTTGTGTTATTGTCTTTCATCATATAAACAGGTCCCAGAAAAGTCACAAATTATAGCTATAGCTAGATAGCTATAAAACCAATAACAATTATTCAATATATGTCGATATAAAATATAAAACAGTTATTATCCCATCCACATCATGGTTTATGAGACAAAAGACAATCACACTGAATGGAGATCTATGCAGTTTCAGTTTCAATACAATTTTTTGTTGCAAATTTCTGCGATAAGTCATTACAAAATTTGTCTTATGCAACAATGATTCTCACAAGTGACACATTCTTCAATGTTTTATTGCAAAATATTGCTGCATTTATTGAAAATGTATCTTGGTTTTGTGTTATTGTCTTTCATCTTATAAACCATTGGGACGCGGTTATGACCATTTTGCATTTGATTTTGACGTATTGTTATTTGTGACCTCTTTTGAACCAACAAGTTAAAGTTTCAAACCCGGTTAAGTTTCTTTCTTTTGGGTGCTGTCTGTCTCAAAGGCATTTGGCGCATTTGTTTGGTCAATATATAATGATGATATATATTATTAAAAACATTTATAGACAGTCCAGCTAGGACCCAAAAATAAATCCAGCACCCATTTACTATATACTAATTAATAAGGAATTTTACCCGATTAAAACTTGTTTGTTCAAAAGAGATTACAATATTAACAGGTTCAAGAAAAGGATGAACATAATTTTGGCAGTTTTCATACCTTCATTTTGCAAATTTATAATTTGAAAAATTATAGATTATCCTAAATTTACATGTAACCCAGTAAACACCTGACGTCGTACCGACGTTGGTTAGACGTTGGAATTTGGTCGCGACGTCGGCGACCTGAATCCAACGTCTAACCAATGTCATAACCACGACGTCTAATAGACGTCAGACTTAGACGTCTAGGAGACGTTGGAATTAGGTTGGATTGAAAGTTTGTTTAAATGTTTTCATTTATGAAATTAACTGGTGTAATTTTGCTATAATAGTTTTTAAGATAGTTATGCCTTAACATACGCTTATAAATAATAGTTCATTAGCACATCAAACATTATCATTAATTATGTTATGTCGCATGAGATTGTCTATTTTCGGAAACGGATTTCTTTTTTTACCAATTTAAAACTGTTCAGGAAAAAATTGCATTCTATACACATGTATAAATTATTCTAAATTCACCTAAGGATTTTCTTCTACACATGTTGTTTATTAGTCATGCCTTCGCCGCGAGATAAGACTGCATCCGTTTACACAAGTCTTCCAGTAATTTGATATTTGTGGGATAAGATAGCAAGTTTATAAATACTTTGCACAAAGGGATCCCAACGTGAGTAGCAGATTTTTGAAAGTTGTACTTAGTTTAATAGTTATTCTTTTAATGTTACGTATTCTTTCAAAGATTGAAGCATTATGTTTATTACTTTAAAAATCAATTGCGTTTAACATAAAACTTCATTACATTTTATGAGGTTATAGAGAATTCTTTCAGAATTTAGAATATAACATGTTTGTTTTGCACGTAGCAATTATGTTCTTTAGTAATAGCTCTAGCATACTTGTATAGAGTATTCAAATGTATATAAGTTTTCAAATTTTATGAAATGATGAAACTGTCAAATTTAATACATTTCAGATGGGAATTTTAGCGGAGTTGAAGAATCATGCAGACATGACTAAACTTGAAAGTTTCAATTACTGGATTACCTTTTTTGGATTTATGATATTAGACTTATGTCGCTGTCATGTGAAATAAAGATGATAAAATACATGTGTTGATTACTTGTTTG
The DNA here is from genome assembly GCF_021730395.1 of Mercenaria mercenaria. NCBI lineage: Eukaryota > Metazoa > Mollusca > Bivalvia > Venerida > Veneridae > Mercenaria > Mercenaria mercenaria. The sequence goes on along the minus strand of NC_069372.1, from coordinate 44,204,451 downwards.
ATTGCAAATTCTGTTGAAAATTTGGTCAGATTTTGGTTGGAAAGTGGTTAGATTTTGGTTGGAAAATGGTCGAATATCGACGTCTAGCCAACGTCGGGATCCGACGTCTAAACGGTTTGCAAATCCAACCAAAATCCAACGTTAATCCGACGTTGGGGGTCTGATGTCTATACGACGTCAAATGCCTACTGGGAACTATGTGTAAATATACCACTTTCCTACACCTCTAATACATCACCTCAGCACAAAACTGACTCCAACAACATCAAAAAGCAGTTAACCTCTTTTTGTGCCAATGTGAAATATCATAATCTAACATCCTCTTTAAAAGTGTCACATAATTATCATTTTCCTCAGTTACAGTGACAAAGCCCTCACTTCAAATTAATGGGGTGGGGTAGAAATAAAAATACTGCAGATGTATTTAATCCATTTTAAAACTTGTACTGTCAATACAATTTTCACCTGCATTTTAAAACTTTCTTTGAATTAACTGTTTTAATCGTTTTCTAAAATCCGTTTATTATTGGAATTGTAAACATTTGTCGCAGACCAAAACAAACACGCCTGTCTCCAAAATTGAAAATGGATTTTAACTGATTTTCGCCTTACGAATGATAAAAGTAAATACCTTTCTATGGCAACTTCCCTCAGCACCTATCGAATTAGGGACCCTATATCCTTTATGGGGACAGTCACGTTTCCACTGGAAAAGGGGTTAACCCAGCCCAGTATACAAGTTGTCGAAAATACCTGTCCTACACGGGAGCGCTAGAAATAGATACACACTGTATATCGACACGCTTCGAATGACATTCTTTTTTCAACCTAGCAAAACTGGTAAAACGGGTTTTATAAATAGAATATGCTATTTTTATCACACCTGTATTCAGTCACCTGTAACTTTCAAATACACAATCGGGATGTTTTTGATACTTTTCGCGCGGCAATATCTAAGATAATGCGGTATGACAGAAAATTCCGGATTTTCCGTTTCGCACTTGGGAATCGGATCACCTCGTATTCATGTTTTGTTATGGTTGACTGCGCCGCAACTTTTGACAGTCAGTCACCTTTTCAAATAAAGGAGCCGCACTGGTGTAAGACAGATTCGTATTCCGATGAGAACGGAATTTGATCATAGCCTTCAAAAACATCTAACTAAGACGTGAGCGAGTGGGTGGGTGACATGTACGACAACAAAATAAGTATTTGGACATTAATGCTATACTTATGAGGAATGCTTTGAAACTTAATTACTGACAGTCCCTGTTATGAAAACATCTGATTAATTGTTTTTACTACTTTTTTCACTGAAAATTGGAACGCTTTACCCGACTGTCTTAATTATAAATATCTATATGTAAATGTCGTTAGATACATCTTCTCCTTCCCTCCGGGGCGTGCACGTCGCTGAGAGGGCACAGGGCATCGACATATGTGCGCCTTAGTGCGGAAGCCAACTCAGCTATCGGTGTCCTGACTAATTCGGAGGGAGTGGCCCTAGGGGGGACTGTTTATGAAGAGGAGCTATGTACTTGGCTGACGGCCTGCTGTTCAGACGGCCTGCAGAATACAGACGGCATGCAGAGAAGCCCCCGAGCTGCTCAAACTCTACGCTCAACGTGGGAGCGAGCGGGGAGGGGCACAACACCCACAGTGCAGGAGCGGCGGAGGATTCCAGCGACGACAACAGCGGCTTGCAGCACTTACCGCCCTTTTAAGGGCGCCTTCGAGCAACCACGTCTCTTTACGGGTCTCTGTCGTTTAGGTCTCTTTGGCCGTGACAGTGATTCACTTTTGGCTTCAAAATTATTTATGTTTGGCATATACTCTACGGAAATTGCGTAGAGGTAAATTTTCACCACTTTGGCTTCAAAAACGTATCTTTAACGGCATGCCTGGTGACATGCCGGGGCTCTATACTCTACATAGCTAAAACTGCTATACTGTGCCTGAAAGGGCGGATGGACCCTTAAATAAACTTAAATACTGATAGATCGTTAGATACATACTCTTCCGTGGTATATTGGTAATGACAGCTGGAAAGTTTTATTGCCGCGGCTGCCCGAGTTCGATTTCCGAATTTGGCATCTTTTTTTCCCCCTTGAGTTGTCATTTTTTTGGATAGTTTAGAAACAAAAACAAAAATCTAAGATTCACAATATGACCAAACTTCAGTTTTAAAGAAAGATTTCAAACGGGTAGTCAGATATTCGGATTGACTTTGTCATACAACTGTATGAAAATTTTTGCAGTATGACCTCAATTCAGTAGGTAGAGAAGCCAGCTTTCGAAGCAATACAAGAAGGCTTGGATCCCGATCTTAGCTTTTTTTCTTTTCTTTTTTGAATAATTCATATTTAATTAGCATTTACTTTTAAAAAAAATCGAGGAGTTTTATCTACTATTGTTTTAATACGATTCTCTGTTGTGCAAAATGCATATATAAACATGTTTTATCACTTCTTTACAATCGTCACTATATTGGCTTGTGCATCATCGAAGGCAAATGTTTGCTACGCTGACCATGGCATTTTTTGGTAATTTTCTGTAACAACGATTACGAATTGTCAATTCTTTTTTTAAAAGAAACCATGGACTGACATATATTGTGTGTTTTACTTCTATACTTATCGCCGGAATTGCCACTTCAATCAGATTACACAGTTTTAACGAACTGACATGTTTACTGAAATTATAAACTTAACAAAACCAGCCTATAAATAGGAATATCGTCTATACATGTATTTTCAAGTACAGCCACGGTTTACTGAAATACTGTTGAAAAACGGCATTTAACCCAAAACGAACAAACAAACAAACTAATTTCTTTGATCTTTGCGGTATATATCTCAATGCAAAAGAATACCCGACATTTAGACCGGACGGAGTGGTTCAGTGGTAACATTCTCATTACAGAACCAGGTTTCGAGCTCCTACGCCACCATCTAAATCACAAATGTTGGGATAGGAGCCCCGTGCATGGATGTTTTACACCTTGCATGATAAAGAACCAGGGGAGCTTCTGGAACGGGAGCACAGTCTATATCTTGCACTGCTACTAAGAGTCCTCTGAAGGATTCGCCCATAGGAGTTTTCGATTGCGACGATAAATAAGCTTGCAAACAATCTATCCGACAGTAATTATATCCAACAATTGATTATGATAAAAAAAAAAGACACCACTGTGTTTGCGCGTGCAATATTATATTACTTGGGAATACGAAAACAGGCGATTTGAAAAGAAAATTTCACATGCTTAGTAAACCATATTAGCCTTTTTGTACACGAGGTATTTAAATAATAGGAAATATATAATATTCTAGTTAAACCAACTGCGGAATTTGCATAAAGCATTTAAGAAAGATGTAATGAAATAATATACACCTCACCTGAATGCCCACTGATTGGTTAGTATAAAAATATCACTCCACAGGTCGGACTTTCGGACGTAGAGTAAGTTTGCGTTATTTATAGTAGCAGTACGACTGTAGACCTCTGATTCGTGTCTATGTGTGTTGAGTGCGTGTGTGGGGGGGGGGGGGGGGCGCTTATCCCCGTAAATCATCCCATAAGCACAGTTGTATTCTCCCAGCTTTCATATTTTGTGGATCAAGTAACCATGAATGGTTATAATAGAATGTGACTGAATGCTTTTATATGCAGTCATTCAATAGTTTTTTTTTTTTATAAAGTCATCATAGAAACCTTTCCCTTTTGCTTTTTACTAACAATAAAGTACATGTAGTAGCAATCTGAATTAAGTACTTGAGCTTCTAAACGTTATAGGATATGTACTTTAGTCAGACTGATGTAGTAGTTATCACGTTACGATCCGTTGAGAAAGTAACTTTGCCATTGGTAAATCTAAACTTGTTCCCAGGAATAGCTAGTTGGATGCCGATCTCTACTCCAAGTCCATGATGTAAATAGAGCATACTAGTTTTGAGCATTTGGTGCAAAGACGAGTTATAATCTATCTGACATGCTGGTACAATGAAGTCACATATTCTTATTTTGAAATGTGACAGCCTATACTCACCTTTTCTTCAGATCGGCAAAATGTTTCGTGCCGATAATAAGGTCCAACGAGCAAACAGCAGTGCCCGTATTCATCAAAGGTTTAGACATCGACTTTAACCTTTAGTCTGCTGGTGGCATGTGACTTTGCCTTTGCGGGCAGTGCAGACCAAGATCAGCCTGCATATCCGTGCAACCTGATCATGGTCTGCACTGTTTCACTTCAGTCTGTATATTTTCTGGTTCTGTTCAGATTGAATGATAGGCCCGTCAATTTTCAGAGTAAATGTTAAAATGATCAATGGTCTATACATTTGTTTAATCTTAAAAGATTAAATATATATATCAAACATTGCATCAAGACATTTTCTATCATCACTGAAAGGTCTGCAGGTCACAACCATCTAAATAGTTTTCCCTATATATTCTATATAAAACTGACATTTTTTAAAGAGCTTCCAAACATAGCTAGACCCGTTTCAGAGAACAAAGCCTTACCTCATTTTAAAGAGTTATGATAAAACTGATATAAAATGAAGAGAAAAGTAGGAGTCATGTATCTTCTAAGAGAGATTTCTCTGGTCACATTTGCTTACTGTAAACTGACAACAGATGGCTCCCACGCTGGTTCCTTTGGTATAGTTAGGCCTGCAAAGCTTATAGCGTTACAGCAACATATTCCGAGATTAAGACCAATAACATTGATGAATGTGGACCCAGATGTTGAAGTCCTCAAGGATTCATTTGAACAAAATTGCCAAATCTAAAAAAGGATATTTTCTGCCACAACGGCATAAAACTTGAATTACAATGAAATGCAGTCGTGGGATTACTCCAAACACTTCGAATATATAGCCATTTACTCAGATGTGCTAAATAAAATAATTTCAAAATGAACATTTATTTGTTAATTCATTTTCTTCGGTTTAAAGGCGGTTAATTAGATTTTGATCAATTATGGATTTGTTCGAAACTTTCAACATAAATATATATGGACGCTTTCACTTAATAAATTTCGTCGCCTTGTTTCCAAGATACCCTAAGTCCATTTTTGTCAAAATTGTGATTTTAGTGTCATTAGGTATGTCTCTATGACCCTTGTATGATGGTGAATTTGTGGCCTTGTGGAACTAACATAAGTCTAAAGTTTAGTTCAACAAGGCTTTAAGTAATGTAAAGCCATTTTCAATCAAATCTTTTTAAAACGTCGTTTCCAAAAAAACTATCAAATCGCTAGTTACGGCATTACGGAAATAAGGCGACATTATTTATGTCGATTGCTTATTAAATGCTCGATTTTCACTGATAGTACTGTTAAAACTTGATTTTTATCTTGGTTGCCCAACCAAGAAAGAAAAGAAAGAAATATCTCAGCACAAATATTTGTTTTATAAACCTACTTAGCCCAAGATCTATATGAATCTACGAACTAGTGTATTACGACTCCTGATACAAACCATCAGTCAATAGTTTGTGCTATGTGACCAGCTATATTCTACACAATGTCATATTTACTCTTGGCTATTATGAAACTTAAAGTAAATTTCTGATGTCCTTCGAACATCGGGCAATAGCTTCGACTATTTACCGGCATGTCATTCAGTATTTGTATAATAAATGTCAAAGATGTGCATTGGCAGCTAAAATATTGTCATGCAACATAAACACACATTCAGTTATATACATGGCATTTGATTAATCGGAGTAGTGGGCGTGAACTTCTTCCCAGAATTTACCGGTTTCCGTGGAAGAAAAGGAACACTTGATATATATATACGGTCTTTATCAGTCGCATTCGTCAACGATAGTAAACAAATGACACAAGACGTCGAACCATTGCCGTGACAATAAATGAAATCTTAAGACTCCATTTGTTTTCATTCGGGTCCGTTTAGATCACGAAGTCCATCAACTGTATTTGTATAATGTAGTTCTGCCAGGGATTTTTTTTTTACCGTTTAGAAACGTGGGCCGGAGCCCATTCAGTTGGGAAAAATGGCGCGTAAAACCTGAAAATTGGGAAATACAAAAAATAAGTTTTACCATCATACAACCTTTATTTCAGCATATTTATTGTTTGATGTCATATTACAAGTCTTTTGTTTCATATTTTTTTGTCTTTTGAAAGTCACTTCTACTAAATTTTCTGGTATTTCTTCAGTGAGAAACTCGCAGACACTCAACGGTCAGTAAAATTTTGGGAAATTTAAACCTAAGAATTTGGAAAATAAGCAAATTTTTGCAATTGGGATGGGGCCCAAAATCAGCCTTAAAAATACCGGTCTGCTTAAAATTGTTTTGCTTGGTCGCAGTTTTCAGTGGATCTTCTTTATACATTTTACTAGATGAATCACGATTGCATTCCAAGCGGCGTGTGGCTATTATAAAAGCTCTCCCCGTACCTAGGCTCGGTGCTATTATTTCGAGTTCATTGGGATTTGAAGAGTCCATTCAATATTTCTGCAAATTAACAAGAATTCCGCTTAAGAGTTAGGTCCGTGTTTCAGAGAAAACAGTTCGAGCATCACCACACCGTTCAACCGAGTCTAGATAATACCATTGATCTGCCGATGACAGTATGTACAGTATATACATGTACCTGTTTTGGTAAAGTGAGTGACCTGATTTTAGATACATTTTTCCCGCAGTATCTTAGCAGAAAGAATTATACCGACTGATTCCCTGTTTGAAAAGGACTCTACCGACGAAATCATGGCGTAAACAGGATATTATTCAGCGAGAACAGTGTGCCCATACCACGTGACTTTGATGTCATTTTATTGCTAAGACGGCAAGCCAAATTCCGTCGATTCAATTCTTCGAAGTGGCGTAAGTTCTTTATTTCTTGATCAAATATGACCAAATAAAGCGCAGGCTAAGGAAAAAAAGTGAGTACTTCACTCACAAGTAAACGGTTTTATCAACAGATGAACAGTTTTGGCCTGAAAACGGGAAAACTGTTTTGTTTAGAGAAAATGAGCATGGTAAGACGGCAAGCAAGAGCCCTTTTTGACAGAAAAACGGATGATTGTACACATTAGAGGTGTCGCATGTATTACCGATTCACAGGAATTTAATGCCGGCTCTTTGTGAGGCCTTAATTAACAAAAATATAGCAGAATTATTTAAACACTTTTTAAAAATCCAAAATACGCTAAGACGGCAAGTCCGCTAAGACGGCAAGTCATTTTTTATAGTAATATCGTCTATGGAGTCGCACTTATCTACAAGCGGTCATTGGGTGTTTACCAATAGTAGATTATTCTACCTCTTGTCAAAACTATAGGAAAACATCAAAGAACCGTTATATATGTGAAGTCATATGATGTTTTGAACTACCTTATATGCTTTTGTTTTTGGTACAGTTGCTAAATTGTGAGGCTTAATAGATAAATTAAACGAGAATTATGATTTGCTCTAGCAGGATTGGCATATAAGTGAGCACTGTTCTAGAAAGATTAAGAATGTATACCATCTTGGATGTACCTCTGCGTGTCGGTCTTTGGATTAAAGTATGTTATAGCGTTTCGAAAACTGAAGAACAAATATACAGTTGGCAGCAGGCAACAACAAATAATACACATTTTTGACCTAATCAGTACTATTTTATATGTTCACAACTCTGTTGTACATATAATGTTTGAGTGAATGTTTTCTTGACAAATCGTTATGTATTAAAAATAACGCTACTTATTAAGAAGAGCCATTTTGTCGACTTCCACAAATCAAAAACACAATTTTCAGATATATAGAATAATGTTTTGACAAATAAGAATCATTTTCTTAACTCAGTCTATAAGCTAGAAGACATGCTTTAAAAAGTATTTCTTTGTAGCTGTGTTCAAAGTATTGAGTAGAATAGAAACATCTTATTTTCCCCCAAAATTTATCACGATATCACATATTAAATTAGAAATAGAGGAAACTCCACAGGTCGCTCAACACAACAAAAACGAAAATGTTGCAGGCTCGGTTTGATTGAGCCTGTTCATGGATGGTAGTGGAAATGCATGTTACCGTCCACGCCCTCTAGCCCCGGGTTGAGCAGAACTCAACATTTACACATGCTAAAGTACAAAAAGCAATTTAGAGACATCCGCAGATGTATTCAAACGATGATGAACATGGAACCTTCTATGATACACGTGTTGAGGCGTGTAATTCCATGAAGAGCGGCGTTTGGTCCCAAGATAAAATAAAGGGTTTGCCCCAAACGAGAAAACAATGGGCAGAACTAAACAAACTGGAATTTAGGAAGGGGATCTGAGGTTATTGAGCCTGTGTATCACAAGAACAGTCAAAAGACAAAATTAAAAAGCAGGCACCATATCCAAGGGGTAATTAAACAATACCCAAGGCTATGAAAGCGGGAGTATTGGAACCACCCACAAATACACCAACTTTCACAATTCTTGGAGAAAGGGTTGTATAATTCTACACATTTCTGCAAAATCAACTTCTTGTTTAGCCGAGCCTAGAAATAAAATGAACTGATGTCACGACTTAAGTAATCGTGACACCAAAACATTAAATGCTACAACATTAGATGTCAGTGGGGTCCGCCAAACTGGAAACTAGACCTGTATCTACCACAAGATCCTGCTGTTTCGACTTCCGTGCAGTTTTGAGATAACAAAAAGAACCATACACATGAAAACCATCGGGAGAAGACGCAAATGCTTGGTTGATATGCTTTGATTCAATTTTGCTTAAAAGAAATCAAACAGTTTCATTTATCGGGCACACATACATAGAAACTTCACATCAGGCAAACACCAACATTTGATATACTAAGATAAGATTTATTAATTGAGTCGGAAAGTCAAATTACAAGTAACATTAGCTCTGATGAGATTTTTAACCGACTATAAATTCTCGTTATGTACTGTTTTGATTCTATTTTGCTTCATAATCTATTAAAAAAAAACAAACTCTGTAGCTTTTACTCTGTTTTATTAACGTTTATCAAAATGACAACTTTCATGTAAATTTTTCAATTCAATAACAATTATCATAATCCGGAACTGATGTAATGTTGTTAAAAATCATAGTAAAGTATCCCTAACATATAAATGTATTCAGGATTTGCAAGGAATGTCAATTATTTATCTTGTAAGTATTAATATAGGTTATTTCATTTAATATCGAAACAAATAGTTAAGTTAACCAGACGTGTACTTGCAGCACGACCATTTTCCTTAAAGCTTGGATTGTCACTGAAAAAGCATGAAAATCTTGACTAGGAACAGTGACATCTGTCAAAATAGAGTCTATTGTATATGTATAGGATAGACAACGAGTGCCGTTGTCTACGGGATATATACAACGAGCAAAGCGAGTTGTATATATCCCGTAGACAACGGCACGAGTTGTCTATCCGACTTAGACCACGTGACATAAAAACTGCAATTACTGAAAACTCTCCCACGCGTTCTATAGAAATTAGGATTAACGTGTTTTTATAAGAGTAATATCATCTTTGTACCGTTAGCGCTTAATTGTCAGTATGGCATATGAAAGAATGCAGGTTATTTGTATAAATTCAGTTTTACTCAAATACTGGATTTACTAAGATTTAACGTTCATTAACACTTTGAGTCATTTACAATCACAAAATTAATGCAGTTAAATATGGATTTCTCAAAAATACTCAAAATTGGACTGCATGCTGAACAATTAGTTTTTGTGAGGAGTTTGCATGTTGGCGAAACACGATGACAGATACGTTCATTCAAGCAGATAGCCAGGTTATTTATTTATTTATTTAGTTAGTTCTTTTTTTATTTGTTTACTTTGTTTATCAGGATATAGTTAGTGCGTAGATGCTCGTAGGACTACGTATACCTTTTACTATATCGCGCCTTTCGTGTAAGAATGATGTAGTTGTTTTACTTTCTAACTGGGCCAAGTTGTTCGAAACTTTAACGGACTGTAATTTAGTTTAGTTTAGTTTATACTAATTTGTTTTAGCTCGCTTTTGACGAAAGCTTTAACTGTTTTAGCTTATTGTAACCACTCTCGAGTCAGTTTCCTATGAAAACTAGTACCGGGGTCATATGAAAAGTCATGGTCGTGACCCCAATGATGCTCGAACCCACGACCACTGCATTAAACTGTTAAACTAACCGCCTGTTAAATTTCTATTTATGATACTAGTCTTGGTGGGTGGGAAACACTAGTATGATGTTTTAATTTTACTGTAAAGATGGCTTAGTGTTTATAATCCTTAACAGGTGCATTTGATTTTCTAAGTTTTCTAAACTGTCGAAATCTACTGATAAAGTCAATCGACCGTTAACTCAATCGCCTGTTAAAGTTTCGAACAACTGGATCCAGTTGATTGCAAATGTAAGGATCGTACTGACATGTCTTTTTTATAACAAGTGAACATAAAAAGTTACAACTGTTGGAAACGTTTCAGTGAATGTGTAAATTACGTTTTTACCCAGTTGGTTCTACACTACAAATATGTAGTTTATTGTAATTCATTTTTATTGATATCAAATAACATGGGGTCATTTTTACAATATTAATATTTAGACGTTGTCAACTGAATTTACCTCCAAGTCAGTCTTATTTTTTATCCCATTGATAACTGGTGAGAATATTGCAAGGTCATTTAACTCCGGCGTTAGCCTGTATTGTTAGATGGTAAATTGGCACGAAATTCATGCGTTTTTTGCCCAAGTTTCCCCCTAAATATATATACAACGCTACTGTTGTATATGAAATATAGACGGGCACAAGTCTGCTTTGCGATTGGCTGTTTACGGATTATCGTGGTCTAAGAAATTCTATATGAAATACCTGTGGTTTTGCCTGCTAAAGGTTGGCACGTGGCCGTTAACTGTTACCTATTGTAATCATGAGTTGCATACACACAAAAGAATTTGAATAGCCGCGATGCAGGGCTTTAACCTGTAACGTGTAGCTTCCTATGTTACAGTGGAGCACTGTGGCAATTAATATACTACAGATATAATTATTTATAAAAAGGAAATCTTAAACAAATATTTTGATTCAGTTTTGTATCAGCCTTACAGAGATATTAAAACGATAAAGTAAAATGTTAAATAATAAATAATATGAATCGGTCGTTATAAAAGCTGTACAAAAAAATCTGTTTTTAAATTAAATAACGCAGTTTATCATTTAGCTTACTCCTATAGAGTGATCTCCCTTGTCATTCGAATCAGGACAGGTAGAAAGAATCGCATGCATATCTATATCCTATACAACTAGAAAAAATGATTCAGATCATATGCTTTTTGTTTACTGTCGGGTGCATTATGTATTAATTTAAGGCTAAACTAGGGAAGTCTTCCTTATACGTTTTGAACTATTTTTTTCACGGCATATTTTCATGCGCTTCGATTTTCTGAATTGTTTTAAAAAAATACACGTTCGCTTTTCAACTTAGTCATGCTCGATGGATCAACAGACTTGAAAACATAATTTTAATACGAAATGACGCGTTCTTTAACCTTATTGTATTTACATATGTACGAAAATATCAACCGACTGTAGAACAATGTTCAGAAAACATCAGTAAGAATATCTGTCGATTAGCCCGAGAAAAAAAAAAACGGGCAAAAACCTTACAGCGGATTAATCTGTTTTTCAGTGAAAATGGTTAGTCTGATATTTTTGCATGCTCTGGAATACGGTAATTGTTAGTCTCAACCACTTCGTGGTTTCAACCTAAAAATCAATTTAGCAACATCTGATGATGTATTCATTCGGCGATGCATATGGTAGCTTCAATGATAATGTGTAATTCCGCCAAAAACGGTGTATGGTCCAAAGTTAAAATAATTGTTTTGACCTAATGAGAAAACAGTGAGGATAAACCGTTCATATCTCTTTTGCCCAGCACTAGTGATTCAAGGAGAAAATGAAAGATGGTCAATGAATGTCACTGAACTTTTATGTAAGTGTTTATTGAAGGTTCCATGTTCATTGCCGTTTGAATACACTTGTGGATGTCTCTAAATTGCCTATTGTACTTTTAGCATGTGTAAATGTTGAGTTCTGCTCAACCCGGGGCTAGAGGGCGTGGGCGGTAGCATGCATTTCCACTACCGTCCATGAATAGGCTCAATCAAACCGAGCCTGCAACATTTTTGTTTTTGTCGTGTTGGGCGATCTGTAAAGTTTCCACTTTTCTCTATTTTATTTCACAAGCATTGATGAAACATAGTAAAAATGTTACTGACGGACGGATCGATAGAAAGATGGATAGCCTGTAACCACGGACGTGTTGAATTACGTAAGTTGGTGCAACCAGATATATCTAACAAAAATGACTTGCCGGCTTAGCGGACTTGCCGTCTTAGCATATTTTGGATTTTTTAAAAGTTTTTAAATAATTATGCTACATTTTTGTCAATTAAGGCCTCCCACAGAGCCGACATTAAATACCTGTGAATCGGTAATACGTGCGACATCTCTGATGTGTACAATCATCCGTTTTTCTGTCAAAAAGGGCTCTTGCTTGCCGTCTTACCATGCTCATTTTCTCTAAACAAAACAGTTTTCCCGTTTTCAGGCCAAAACTGTTCATCTGTTGATAAAACCGTTTACTTGTGAGTGAAGTACTCACTTTTTTCCTTAGCCTGCGCTTTATTTGGTCATATTTGATAAAAAAATAAAGAACTTACGCCTCTTTGAAGAATCGAATCGACGGAATTTGGCTTGCCGTCTTAGCCATAAAATGACGTCAAAGTCACGTGGTATGGGCACACTGGAGAAACTGCAAAAAAAGGTGTGCAAATGTTCGACAAAATAATTCGACGTTCAGATTGTTTTATATTTGTGACTGGCAATCTGCGAGTGCGGATATTGCCCATATGAAAAAATTATCTCAATATTTTCTAGGATCGCGTCAAATTAGTTGGACTACCAAAATAGGTAAATGTTGTCGGCAGATCAACAATATTCACTAGACTCGGTTGAACGGTGTGATCTGCTCCTAACTGGACTGCATGAAGGGACCACACTTCTGAACAGTTCAACGCCTTTCAAACTCACCATTTAAAAAAAACAAACTGTTAGATCTCTAGATCTACATGTCTTCGTTTTGGTGCATTTGCAACAATGTCCCAGGGCTAAAAACTTTACATAACTAGGTTAAACGTCGATTTTGACAATTGTTTACTTTTATTTTTTTACAAATGGTTTTCTTGTTTAAAGGGGCATAACTCTTCTAGAATATTTTAAGTATCCAATTCTACGGGAATGTATTGGACAGATACTAATAAACTTTGATAATGTGGCAGTTGACCTCAATACAACCGACACTGTTTATTTTCCAATACAGGTAAATCCAATAATTGCTTTACAATAGATATGTGACGGATTATCTTTGAACACCCCTGGACTTATTGGACTCAACTGCCACATTATCAAAGCTTATTAGTACGTTGTTTGTAAAGATGGTGTTTGTTTACTAAAAATTTCTGTGGGTTTGTGATACACTGCATAACCTTAAAGACGTGCCACAGAATATGGTTCTTTTGTAATTTTACGATTTGCAAGAAAAAAGAAGAGAAATTTCTATTAACATTTGTAGCAGTGTATATTTAATGTACATAATTAGTCTATGACATCGATTGTCCGATTAGCTCAGTTGGTAGAGCATCCGACTTGCAAGCAGGAGGTCGCAGGTTCGAGTCCTGTATCGGGCTGCACATTTTCCGCTCCTATTATATCGGTGCCGTGTGTTGACTAGCCTTGGAATCCTAGAGCTAGGGTGAAGCAATGGCTGGGTTAGTCAAAAGAATCTGAGTTTGTCTTTGAAAAAAGGAGAGACAGGACTGACTGATTAAGTTTGCAAATGAAGTTGTGAAAATACATAAATTCATGAGGGGTCTTAATTGTGCACCTGTCATCTAGCAGAATAGCTGTCTTATACATGTATCATCAGAATGATTTTCACGAAGATCATGAGGGACGAAAAAGTAGGTAAATAGGTTATAGTGGGTCTTTAAGTCGATGCTATGGGGCATATTTCATTACCCTTCATGAACCTACTCGGTCATAACGAGTGCTATACTGCTTTGTTGCTTTTTGTCCCCCAACCCCTCTCCACAGTTTAACTGAAAATAGGCGAAAATATAACGCAAAATTCCCATCTTAGAAATATACCTTTATTGCATTTTTTTCTTTTTTATATATAAAAAATATCAAGCACTTTACAAGGAAATATGGTAGCATGTCTTTTAAAATGTACCGATGCATGTAAATATACATATAATATATAACTAAACAAAAATAACTACATCATTTACTTAGCATAACCTAGAAATTCTGTTCATATTTCAGTGAAAAATATGTACAATATACAAACATTTATTCATTTGTATCACAAATAAATCTCAAAAACGACCAACAGCACCACACCCTTTCTCAACACGTCATCTTCTATATTTGTCGCTTTCATCATGGCGAAAAAAAGTAAGAGTTAAAAGTTAGGTATTTTATTCTTCTTTAAAGATTTTAGATTTTACACCTGGACACTGATATTTTCATCCCTTCGAAGTTTTCGTTTTAGAACAGCTCATGTTCTGAAAGTCAACCATCATATGGTAACTATCAAAGCACATTTTATAAATCAACCAATTAAAATAATGAAGTCAGTCCTCTCTGATCTTTTTTCTAAATACTATTTTGAAGTCTTCCCTAGCTGTGCATAAAGTATATATTAATACTAGTTGTTTCTTGGAAGCTGAAACTTATTTGCACACTGATATTTTTTTTAATAGCACAAGGTCCGTCGTAAGGTATTTTTAGCACTGCATTGTCCACAAATCTTAATTAGCAGACTTTCCATTTCTCTCTAAAAGTATATCATAAAATATATTCTATAACAAAGTGAGACATAACAGAAACGATAAACATAACAGAAGTTTGTGGAAGATCTCTATGAACTTCATTTCTAAGGGGTTATTTCTTGTTGCCTTTTTAATAAAAATACAGGTAACTAATCAAACTATCTAATAAAATAACCAGTAGTTTATCCGACTCCCCATCATTAATTAATCTAATTTTCAGATAGACATTAATAGACCAAAGTTGTTCCATTGGCTTTGCTATGGCAACGACACTTTTCGTTTATTTCTATTTCATGTCTTTGCACTCATTAAAATGGTAAACTATGTTGAAATTAAAATCAAAGAAGTTTGTCAGTTAAAATAAAGTCAGTCACAACTTGTTTCCCAGAGAATCTTCCACAAGCTTTTGTTAAAATTATGCCTTTATAACAGAACCAATGACAAAAAGGCCATAGAAACACTGAAGGTGAAGGTCATTGCCATGGTAACTGCTGAGGTGAGGATTGTTCAGGTACTGATCTGCTGTTGTCATGGCAACATACAAATATTTTATACAGTGTCACGCAATCTTCTTTACACATATTATGCAACTGAAATTGAAACAAAAAATATATTTATAACTAACATAAAAACTCTTTCAGACGAAAATTGTACCTTTCAAAAACATAATTCTGGCCTACAACAACTGAATAAGTAAATATAGGCATATACTATTCAAACTGCTTCTGTGATTTTCCATAAAATAAGTTGCACTGTGTTACCTTTTTCTCGAAAATTTCATTTAATCAGCAACAGCAACAATAAAGTTAATTAAAGTCGATACTGAATCAAGGACAAATACTTTTTGTACTGTTAAGTATTCATTAGACAGAACCTAAATTTTTTCAAAGAAAGAATCAGAATAAACAAGGCAGTCTGAAAGACAGCTATATCCCCGCGACTGTGGGTTTAGGAGATACAGAGCGGACACAAAATGGAAGGTTCCAACCTTTGACTGACTCATGAGTTCTGCACATTGTCTTGATGAGGTGATCATTTGACCCAAGTTTCAAGGGGTTTAGGAGATACAGAGCGAACACAAAATGGAATGCTAAAAATTTGAGCTCGAGTTGTGACCTTGACCTTTAGTCGACGAGGCTGACTCATGAGTTCTGCACATTGTCTTGATGAGGTGATTATTTGAATCAAGTTTCATGAATATCCTTCAAGGGGTTTAGGACATACAGAGCAGAGACAAAATGGAAGGCTAAAACCTTTGACCTCGAGTTGTGACATTGACCTCGAGTCGACAAGGCTGACTCACGAGTTCTGCAATCGTCTTGATAAGGTGATCATTTGACCCAAGTTCAATGAAAATCCTTCAAGGGGTTTAGGAGATACTGAGCGGACACAAAATATTACGGACGGGCAGAGACCATTCCTATAGCCCCCGCCACTCGTGGCAGGGCATTAATATAGGTCTAGAAAATGAATGCTAGCTAAGTCCTTCGAATATCCGAAAATGACTGACCAAATGCGAATTTAATGAAAGTTGTTTATGACAATAACTGAAGTTTTAGCTGTGTTTGCAAGGAATGACAACTCTTCTTCTATTAGTTTACTTCCCTTGCGCTTATAATAAAAACAGATTTTTTTCACAACAAAGACAATGAGGGAATAGGCGTACCCTTGTTAAACTGCTTCAGACGTTTTTGTAAGCTTATTATTAAATGGTAAAAGGTTAACTTGTAACAATCCGATAATAAAGTGAAATGAGCCGTGCCATGAGAAAACCAACATAGTGGGTGTGCGACCAGCATGGATCCAGACCAGCCTGCGCATCCGCGCAGTCTGGTCAGGCTCCATGCTGTTCGCTTTCAAAGCCTATTGGAATTAGAGAAACTGTTAGCGAACAGCATGGATCCTGACCAGACTGCGTGGATGCGCAGGCTGGTCTGGATCCATGCTAGTCGCAAAGCCACTATGTTGGTTTTCTCATGGCATGGCTCAAATGTCACTGAGTACCTTATAGTTAAGATACTACAGTTTGTTTGTATGAAAATGTCACATTTAAGAAAAGGTGTTTCAATGCATGACAGCTAGGATTAGCAAAGGTGTCTTTATACTGATCTATATTAGCGATGCCTACCTAATGAATCAAATTAGCATATGACAATTTTAGGCCCTCTTGATATTTACGTCTGCAGGCAGTTGTTTTGAAAATCTTGATAGAATTTGTTGGCTGGAATCACACCGACACGTAATATGGGGACTTTCAAGTTTAAAGTGGTGGACGAAGACCCCTGAGTGCCCCTCTGGATATTATTTTAGTCACGGACGGGTACTGGTAGAACTACTGACCTTCCATAAACCAACAGGATGTCTTCTTCACAAACAATTCTGTA
This sequence comes from Mercenaria mercenaria, assembly GCF_021730395.1. Classification (NCBI taxonomy): domain Eukaryota; kingdom Metazoa; phylum Mollusca; class Bivalvia; order Venerida; family Veneridae; genus Mercenaria; species Mercenaria mercenaria. Next base: position 44,187,212 of record NC_069372.1, on the reverse strand, counting down.
TTCCTTGAATAGTTTTGAATTCTTAAGTCCACAAGGGAGTGGGTCAAGTGAATCGGTATAAGCCACTGCCATTGTCCATGTTGAAATTACGCTTTTTTGGCGTAATGGCAGGGAAGGAAGTAGATTGGTGTTTTAGGCAAGGTAATGGGTTGGGAATGGGGTACTATTAAAAGCAAGGGTACGGCGCACATCGGTAATAAAAAAACTTTATGAGATACAAGTTTAAGAAGCTACAATGGAACTGAAAAGCTTGCAATGAAACTTTAACCAACATTATTACAATGTTTGATCCCAGTGACCTTGACATTTAACATACCATTCCCTAAACTGTTTGATAACTACCTCTTTCCAAGACCAACCCTTATGTGAAGTTTGATGATAATACGGACTGTAGATAAGATGGTACTGGTTTGGAACCAGTATCGGACAGGACCAGTTTCCGGACACATGTAATAACCGCTTTATTTCGGCGTTGTTCCCAACCAGTATAGTGAAACTGAGAAACTTATGAAACTTTAGCCGATACAAGGGTAGGTGCAACAGCCCTCTTCGAATAGTCGAACTAAAAACAAACGTGCACATACCGTTTAACTACTTTTAGGATCATACAAAAATACATCATCATTTCCCATGGTGCTCCCTCTAATAGAGTCGCCATCTTGCATGTGTGGCATGTTGTCATACTGACGACCGTACATGGAATTGTAGTCTGAAAAAAATCAATAAGAACTAGTTACGACAGAAGTTAACTAGAACTATCACAGGAGTGACTTATACCACCACCATACAGTCTTGTCACAGCAGAATGGCAACCATAAGAAATTTTAAAAATACTTAGAATAATATAAAATGTAAAAAAAAACTTGATACTTCAAAAATTTTTTTACTCGTCTTCGGAGTACTTCATCCTGGGCTTCCGTGGCACATGCAAGTAATACTAGTTTATGTGCCCAGGATGAGGGATGAGGTAAATATAAAAATCTCTATATACACTAAAATGAATACAAAAAAGTGTCTTACCGACAAAGAAAAATGTCTACTTTTTACATAGGACTAATAATAAAAAAGTTAGAAAAATACCTAAAATATTGAAATCCAAAAATAGAATTTATAAAACTAGACTAACTCTTGGAATTAAAGGGAAAGTAACTCAGTACAAAAGTTAAAAAAAGGTTACTTCCCTTTGGCTCCAAGCCAATCAGAATGATATATAGTGAAAATGCATCAAAATTAACCTTAATTTCTAAGTAAAAGGGGGCATCATTCATGAAAAATTGGTGTCAGAGTTATGCACCTTGTGTCACACGATGTGGGTGATGAGGTGGAACACCTATTTTAAGTTTGAATCAATTCCATTTAGTAATTACTGAGATATAGTGAAAATGCATCAAAATTAACCTTAAATTCTAAGTAAAAGGGGGCATAATTCATGAAAAGTTGGTGTCAGAGTTATGCACCTTGGGTCACATGATGTGGGTGACAAGATGGAACATTTAGTTTAGTTAGAATCAAATCCATTTAGAAATAACTGAGATATAGTGAAAATGCATCAAAATTAACCTTATTTTGTAAGTAAAAGGGGGCATAATTCATGAAAAGTTGGTGTCAGAATTATGCACCTTGTGTCACATGAGATGGGTGATAAGGTGGAACATCTATTTTAAGTTTGAATCAAATCCATTTAGTAATAACTGAGATAATAGATTTCGCGACGCGACGCGACAAAACTGCCTCCTATATACCCCTCCCCGCCCCCTCACCAACCATGTTTGTTTGGGTATAAAAAAAAAAAGACTTAACAAAATTTTGTTTTGCTGAAATGGCCTTCAAATATCAAATTTTCAATAAAATATCTGAAATAATCCCTTATATTTATACATGTATTTAAGATTCTCTGAACAGTGTGATGTCCATTTTCTCAATGGAACACATTGGTCAACATATTTAAAGGTTTTGAGGTTTTACAAATTTCATCTTCAAGATCCTCTTGAAGCGTAAAAAGTAACCAAGCTATCATTTTGCTAAGTTGCGTCCTTCATTCAAAAGAACCTTCCTAAAAATGTATTTTTGTCTGTAAAGTGCTACTAAATGATAAAACCCTTTCTACCTTTTTGACTGGAAAATTACTCCTGAAGCTCCTTTTACGTTTTTGACAGAAGAGTGAAATGAACTCCTTAAGGTAGCAAGGTACACTTAGATGCGAAAATTTTGGGCACGGACGGTCTTACATGTAGCGAGTCGCAGTATTGCACTTCCCCTATGAGCAAAATTTGGGTGGCTATTTTATAAATTGCGTGCATGTTTTGTGCTTTTAATTAATGGCAAGATCAGGATTCTCATACAAGAATAAAGAAAGTTATCAAAGCGAAAGGTTTACATCATCCATGAAAAATAGCGTGCCAAAATCATCAATTTTGCACCTTTTGAACAGTCTACAATGATCCCGCTGCAAGAACACTGTCCAATTTTATTGCATTTCTTAATTTAATAGTCCTTACTGAACGTCAGGACATAAACGGAATGGGGGCCCATCCAGCTCGTTTTTTCGGAAAATAACGGAAATGTTCCTGAGTATCAGTCAACAAGCACATAACCCTTCCGTGAATTGAATTTTTCCGCGAAATGGTGTCTCATTGATCATACAAAGCTACCAGCAGTTAGTTTTCCAACTGACATCAGAATTTTACATGTATCGGCTGTATAAATTTTCTAAAGAATTAATAATCATTATCTCTCACCTTAATTTACAGACATCCAAAATCCCGATGTTCTCTTTATAACAAATATTGACGGGGGCCAAAATTCGAAAGTGTACCCTGCTACCTTAAAGCGCTTTTTACCTTTTTGACTAAAAAGTGAAAATTACTTCTATAGCTATTTTTACCTTTTTGACTGGAGAGTGCCATCTGAGATTTACGCTCCTCTTCCTCTAAGCTCGCCTGGTATTTATTCAGTAGATATAACTTTCTTAACGGTCCACACATGAGCATGACCGTGGCATTATACAGGAGACCTATGGCAGCTGCGGCATCCCGCATCTTGTACTCTCCCAGCGCAGCAACCAAACACCAGACCATCCACGCTGGTATGGTCAACACAACACAACCAACAATCCACCTATTAAAACATACACAACAGCAAGTGATTCGGCGTTTCTTTACTACTTCAACTTGCGAACATAAAAACAAGAGGGCGGCCAAGATGGCCCTATATCGCTCACCAGAGTTGATCTGGCCTACTGACCTAGTTTTTGACCCCACATAGGCCAGTTTCGAATTTAACCTAGAGATCATCAAGACAAACATTCTGACCAAGTTTCATAAAGACTGAGTCACAACTGTCGCCTTTAGAATGTTCACAAACGTTTCCTTTGATTTGACCGGGTGACCTAGTTTTTGACCCCACATGATCCAGATTCGAACTTGACCTAGAAATCATCAAGACAAACATTCTGATCAAATTTCATACTTGACCTAGAGATCATAAAGACAAACATTCTGATCAAATTTGATAAAGATCGAGTCACAACTGAGGCCTCTAGAGTGTTTACAAACTTTTCCTTTGATTTGACCGAGTGACCTAGTTTTTGACCCCACATGATCCAGATTCGAAATTGACCTAGAGATCATCAAGACAAACAGTCTAATCAAATTTGATAAAGACTGAGTCACAACTGTGGCCTCTAGAGTGTTGCAAGCTAATCCTTTGATCTACCCAAGTGACCTAGTTTTTGAACCCAAATGACCCAGATTCAAACTTGACCTAGAAATAACTAGGAATAACATTCTGACCCAGTTTCATAAAGATTGAGTCACAAATGTGGTCTCTAAAGTGTACACAAGCTTTTCCAATTATTTGACCAGGTGACCTAGTTTTTGCTCAAGTTTCATAAAGATTGAGTCACAAATGTGGCCTCTAGAGTGTTCACAAGCTTTTTCGTTGATATGACCGGGTGACCTAGTTTTTGACCCAACATGACCCAGATTCGAACTTGACCTAGAAATCATCAAGACAAATATTATGACCAAGTTTCATAAATATTGGTCCACAAGTGTGGCCTCTAGAGTGTTCACAAGCTTTTCCTTTGATCTGGCCTACTGACCTAGTTTTTGACCCCACATGACCCAGTTTCGAAGCTGACCTTAGAGATCATCAAGACTAACATTCTGACCAAGTTTCATAAAGACATGGTCACAAAAGTGGCCTCTATAGAGTGTTCACAAGGCAAATGTTGACAGACGACGCACGACGGACGACGCACGCCGGACAATGACTGAAACTGAAAACTGAAAAAACTGCTTTATTTGATTAAACGCCTAATTTTACACATAGTATATTCACCGGCGTTGTATATTAAATTATACTAGATTTATATAGCGCCAAAGGCGCTTTACATAGTTCAAATGCAGCCACACAGGGCGCATAATTCATCCTCTACTAGTACAGACATAGAGCGATCTGACCAGAGGGACAGAGTGAGACAAAGCCCCCACGACAGAGAGATCAGAAATCAGATACAGGCTTATCCGGCTAACTTAGCCTAGCTCGTTTCGAATAGACAGCCTGGTTTTTTAACGTGCCCAGTGTATAGCACTGATACACGCAAGGATTGCCTGGGTTCCTGACCAGTACACCTCTAGTTGGGTGGGAAACACTGAAAAGCGTTTCTGAAAATTCCCGAGTAGCTGCCGGGGATCGAACCCCGACCTCAGGATTGGAAGGCCAGTGTGCAAACCACTGAGCTATCCGTCCACCCGGTACAATAGCTCACCTTCAGCACTTTGTGCTCTGGTGAGTTAAAAATTGGAGCATTTCAGCAGAGCCATCTAAGTTTGTCATTATTACCATGTTTAAAAACGACTTTTTCCTCAAAGAACTGAAAGTATTTGCGTATAATAAGTGAAAAATTACAGTAAAAGTGAAAGAATGCTTAAGATTTTGAATGCAGCTTTGCGTGGCGACATTTCTCAACCTTTCAATGCTAGTAAAAACATAGTAAATTTACCGACAGTCCCAATGGTTCTTGTCGTTACCGAAGGCAGCGAGACCCACCAGAACACTGACAAATATAAGGAACATGATGAAAACGTTCGACAGTATAAGGCCTTCGTCATAGAAGTCGTCTGGAACACAACGTGGCCACAGTTTGTTGTTGTAAATCACACGCATCATTTCCGGTTTCTCCAAAATCAACCATTCTGCGTTTATCATAACTTGGACCAGCACAATAAGACATGCACTAAAGAAAAGTCCCCATGGGTTTCCTATTTTGTTATATTTCACCATATAAATGTCTTCTTTGTCCTTCGTTCTCCAACAGTCTACAAGTTTAACAAACAACGCAGAGTATGCGATGGAATATACAAATCCGAGGCAGAATCGGCGAAGTCCGCACACCTCCTCTGACGCATGGACGATGAAAGTAAACACCAGGCAATACATCAGAATTACGCCAAAAATAAGCATGTAACCTAAAACTGTTGTTCCGCCTCTGACCGGATACACGACTAGCAAGTAAACGAACATGCAAAGCGCGGCAAATGCTCCAATTGCCGCCAAAGTGCAGACGATAATCGCCCAGATATCGCGGAACCTGTCATTTATACCGGGAGTATCTTCAATGGTCACAAGTTGGCCTGTTGTTGGGTCCATGTACTGGCCGTCTGCTGTTACAATGTACCCATTTTCTGATCGACTGAAAGTATATGGTTCACCGCTACTGTCCTGACACTGACATGTACTACCTGGAGGACAGTTGGACGATGGCTGGGAGCGTGAAGTGAAGCTGTAACTCTTGTACTCTTTTATATTCAGGACGAGCTCTCCCGCCGAGCTACCAATCTGAAAACGTAGCAACAAAAATCCGAGGAGGTTATTCACAACGTCAGTGATTTAGTTAATAATATGCAAAACCATGACTGTGTCATAAATTCCCAAAAATGTGTAGTAGCTCCAATAACAGACACAATAAGCAATCTATATAGAACTATAAAATGGTCTTCTTGATTTTATCATCTCTGAGAATGATCTTGACCCTGCATGACTTTTAAAGCTACACTAAATGATCCCGACGTGGGGTACATGTACTAAAATCAAATCATTCAAAGGGTTAAGATGTTCAGGATACCTACACAATCTCTGTACTCGCTATAAGACCTTCACCTTGAATGAACATGCAATGCATATCGTTTCATTACATTAATGATTACTAATTCAAAATGGATCGAACGATTGTAAGGTAAAACAGACATAAAATATTGCCAAACAAACATTTGAACTCGGTGTGTGACCTTGACCTTAAACAGACAAGACTAAAAAAAAAGCTGCACAGTATCTCAGTGTGTTACATTTTGTAACTAAATACAAGCCTGTGAATCTAGTCTGACAATTTCTAACTTTTTTTTTTTCTACCTACAAATTGACATTATCAGAAACTCGCTGAATGCCAATTAACATTAGTGCAAATTTTGTGGAATCTTTAATGCATAGATATAAGGTATGAATCTTACGTCTGACAATTAAAGCAGGACTACCTAGGCTAACTAAATACAAGCAATTTCAAGGATAATTTAATTTCAAAGGAATATAGTATTCACAGCATACATATAAATTTACATATTTTTTCCATCAATTTTAATATTTTTTTCAAATGTAATATTTCTACTGAAAGTCAAAAAAAACAGAAAACATACCTGAATATATTCATACTGCCCAGAGGTGACGTTCCTCCGGAAGTTGTAAATATTGTAACCAATATCGCCGTAACCGTCGCTCGTAAATTTGAAGTTAAATGACCGTTTACCAAGGTCGTTGGGTAGGACATCATGTTGTGCATTCAGCACACTGTTGTAGATAAGTTGTCTTCTGTTCGGTTGGAGAGACAAACATGAAGCAATTGTAAGACCGCTTTGTTTGCAAGCTTCTACATCACTCAGGCCAGTGGCAATCTGATACACACTAAGGATTGTATGCAGAACGAATGGATCATGAGGGACCATCTCATCAGTGAAAACCTCTTCACCTGAACAGATCTTGGTGTACGTTTTCTGAATTTGGCTGCTTAGAATACGGCATTGGTGAACCGTCTGGTATAGCTCTTCGAACCAGTCATCTGGAATGCCTTTTCGATCGTTAAAGGTAATATTTTTAACAAAATCTCTGAATCCATTACTGTATTCTGACCGGATCTGAATTGTTACGGCACCGGCAGCAGTGTCTTCGTAACCTCTAGTAAGCAAATAATTATTTGCCCACGTGTCACTACCAATCCAGGTAAATCTGTGTTTCAGTCCCTTTTCTTCGGTGGCTTGCAGAAGTAGTGGGACATGTTCCGATGTTACAAAAGTCACTACGACCCTTGCTCCGATTAGCTGATTAAGTTGATCAATCACGTGTTTTGCATCATTGAGGTCAGCATCTAGTGGCATTGATACTGCGCGACCGAAGCAGAACTGTGGGTTGTTACGATCCGATTGTGACAGAAGAGTTTGAACAGCAGATCTTCCGTAGGAATTTTCAGAATAAACCACGGTGATATAGTCCCAGTCAAATGCCTTCAGGATCCGCGCGACAACAAGAGCTTGTACGTTATCCGGTGGAACTGTTCTTAAGAAATATGCATGTTCTAACTTGTCGTTCAGTTCAACAGATGTGGCACTCATACTGAGTGATGTAATCTTTAACGGGGACAGCATGCTGCTCGCAGCGATAGAATTTGCACTGTTTCTAACCATATAGGCAACAATAGATGCTGGCGGCACAACTTGAGTTTCAGACTTGTCTCCACAAACTGGTTCCCCGCTTAATAGACTGTAGGCATCTTGACCAATTCGACTCGACTGCGAGCAGGTATCCAGGGCAACACCGCCAAGTTTCAAGCTTCCCGGGAATTTGGACTCAGTGTTATTATTAACCGATTCCAGAGCATATAAGAATGCAAACAGATTCTGCATGTTACTGGCGGTATCTATAGCACCACAACCTAAATTATTGTCAGGATCTGATTGATGGATATCAGAGATGAAAACTATATTTAGATCAAGTGGCGACGGTTTCTTCAAATAGCGTGAGGGCTGGTACTTCGGAAATTCACACAGGCAGGCACCAGGAGGGTCACAGGTAGATATCCAGTCTGGCTTGTATCGTACATCCATCTTCAGGTAATGCGTGTCATTATAACTTCCGATCTGAAAACGTTGATGTAAATCATTAATCCTATATACGTAATGTCTGAAGGTGAAAACAAAAATATAACACTAAAACCCCTTTAAAATATCACATCACATTGGTCGAAAGTCACAGACATAATAATCATTATAGATGATATGGCGGAAGGAAGACCCGATGAGCCTTCCGGGCACTGTTGCTGTAAGCCAGCTAAATGACTTCTTCAATAGAAATAAAACAAGAGCACCGCAATGCGGAGAAATATACGCCCGAAGGTGTTATCTTTGACCCCTAAGTGTGACTCTGACCTTGTAGCTAGCCATTCAGAACATGCGCTCTGTACATCGTCTCGATGTGGTTAACATTTGTGTCAAGTTTCTTCGAAATCCTTCAAGGGGTTCAAGAGATAAGGAGTGACGACCTTTGACCCTAAGTGTGACCTTGACCTTGAAGTCTGCACGTAGTCTTGATCTGGTGCATTTGTGCCAAGTCTCTTTACAATCCTTCATGCAGTTCAAGAGTTACAGAGCGGACACGAAACACACTCATGTCACTACTGATCCCTAAGTGTGACCTTGACCATGAAGCAAGCCATCCAGAACATGCGCTTTGCATGTCGTGCCGATGTGGTGAACATTTGTGCCAAGTTTCCTTGAAATCCTTAAAGGGGTTCAAGACTTACTGAGTGGACATGAAATTGCTAACGGACGGACGGACAGACGCACACCGGGGGTATAACATATTACGTTCCTTTGGGCATATAAAAATATACCCAAACCGAGGTTTTGAACTCATTGTGGAAGGCAAGTGACTGAAAGTCACTGACCTTTGCTTCTCGGTCAAGAGGCCGCTTTTAAGTACCCCAAGATCGTTGAAAAAGACGTTAAACTCGAACACACACACATTTACATACCTCAAGAGCGTTGCTCTTCGAGGCATCCGTTTAAAAGTAAACACTGGACTTTTCAGGAACTCATTTAAACAAGAATAAGGTCAACACCGATTTTTTATAGAATAATGTATTACGTCAAAATGGACCAACTCGAGATAAAACAATCGGACTTATAAAATGCAATTAGACGGAAACTGTAGGAGTAGCTGACTACACAAAGGACAAGTGCAGCTGTAATATTGTAAAATATAAATCAGGCACACAACTAAGATAAAGTATTTAGACATAAAGCCCCGAAAATATGCGCATGTTCATTTCATGCCAATGATGTATATCAAGTATACAAGGTGCAGATATAGTTGTAACAGTGTGAAGTCCAAAGATTGGGCACAACTTAAAAATAATAAAATTAAAATTAGAGGATAACTGTAGGTGATAAGTACACATGGTACAAATTGGACATAAAGTCCGTAACATATGCGCATCCCAATTTCATTTTTATAGTGTATATCAAATTTCATTTGAACTGGATAAGAACTACAGGAATTTAGTAGGCCTACCCAAGGAAGTGCGAGGGACACGCAATGACGGACAAAGTGACCGACAGTTCAAATACTATATGCCACTAGGATAATCGGCACCGGGAGTATAAAATCGAATGAATAGCTCAAGTGTTATTAAGTCTTTACACAGTTTGACAACTATACAGCTATATTATCTGACGAGAAAATATACTCTGGTCACTGTGACCTTGAACTTTCGGTCACAGACAAAACTAGAAACATGAACCGTATTCGGACCACAGGGAATGGTCATAATTATGTAACAATTATGTCAAGTTTGAAATATGTAGCTATTAAAAACAATTACATAAACGACAAATTATTGGAAATTGACTTAGGTCTTTAAGATCTTCAGCCTTCAGCAATTGTGACCCAAAATGGCATTGAAGTTTTGGACAATGGCCCCAAACAGGGATCTTTCTCTAGTGGAACATTGTCGTTATTTCATGTCAAAGAAACGTTCCTGTTACACTTTATTTTAATATTAAGAACAAACTGTTTTACTCCTTACATTAGTTGAGAAAGCTTCAATTATGACAACATTTTCTGTTTATGTTTTGTAAGATCTGTCCTTCCATTAACATTTCCGTTTCTTGACTTCAATAATTCAGTAGGTAGAGCATACAACTATGCATTTAGTTACGTAATCGAACCCCGGTCACTGCTTCCGTACTCCATGCAAGTTTGACTAAGACAAAGTGTTTAAAATCATTCGTCTCCTGTCTCTGATTCGTACGGGGAAGTTGGCATTTACTTGCGGAGAACAATTAAGTACTATAAAACAACAATACTTACGTCTTCCCAATAATATCCGTTGCTACCATAATAGAGTGACATGCCATTTGACTGAGGCTCATACACGTGGAAGCCTCTGTCACTTTCTCCGTTTTTTGTGTAGTTGAATGGTTGATCAGTCTTATCCACGAAGGTAGCTTTCTTGATGTTCTCTAGGAAATATTCCCGCCTTTCACCATGGGTACGCAGAATGTTACACACGCCGTAATACTGGTCACCGCCACACCATTCATAAAGTGTTTCGTGAATTCCTAAAGCTGTTGAAAATACTGCATTGATCACATACAGTGCATATGGATCTTGAATGTACCGCACAGCTCTTGGGTATCCGACCAAATATTCCGGGCATTGGGATGGGTATCTAGCAGTATCTGACAGCTCAACGGAGCAATTGTGAATATACTCGTAGTACTCTTTAAACCATGGGTTAGTTTTGTAGTTTTCTGGCGTCTTGGCTTCCAAATATTCATCAAGCTCTGGGAAGTCGGCTGTTTCTACATCAAGTGTCATAACATTTCCTGAGGAAATTAATCTGTCCAACCCTTCAAGATTTTCATATCCGGAAATACCAAAGCCCCATTTGTCCGTAGCAATAAACGAGTAGTTTCCGATGATGTAATCGAACTTCTCTGCCTCACGAAGCAGCGCATAAGGATCGTCCATGATAACAATAATAACTCTAGCATCTGGTTTCTCCCCCAACCTTGAGGCAACCGATCTCGCCTCGTCTTCTGTCACCTTCCCACTCTGGCCAATTACAAACTCGGCGGAGATACAGATTTTGTTTAAGTTGGCCAATCGAACGAACTCATCCCGTCCATAACTTCCTACAGAACTGAACTGCGAAACCAACTGGATATTTGGAAATTTATACTTTTTCAAGATGGATATGAGAGCTCTAGCCTGCTTATCATCAGCAGGAACTGTCCTTATAAAGTACCTATATTTTCGTGGATCGCGCAACTCGAGAGAAGACGCACCATAACCGATTTGTGGAATGCCTATTTCAGCCAGAACATCAGCAACCCTTATAGAAGCCTCGCTTGTCATTGGTCCTATATAAAGATCAATAAGGCTTGGATCAATGTTATACTCATCCGTGCTAATTTTAAAATTTCTGGCATGGTAGTTAGCAATAAGATTTCCGGCTTTAACTGGACTCGAGCACGTGTCAAAGATCAAGGAACCTAGTTTAACTCCCAGTAGCTTACGACTAAACATTCCTTTCTTCTCATTGACGTAATCCATGGCCCAGTTGAATGCCTCCATAAGTTGGAAGCCATTTATACCATTTATCTCTCCACATGTGTAAGGCGTTCCTCCCATCTTATGCACGTCAAATAAAGCTGAAAAAGAAGGAAAACATACGTTTGTCTGCTTTAATGATAAATCAAATGGGGAGGTCACCTTCTGGTTAAACGTTATAGGTCATATGGCGAATTTCCAGCTTTTGATGTTTTAGAAACACTCCAGATGCCTCCAAGCATTTTTTCATCACGGGGGATACTTGTGTATAACCGACCTTCTGTAAATCATTACATCCCCCGTAAGCTTTCGAGCCCACATCGGTGAGAGAAAGTGATCCGAACCTAAAACCTTATCCACTCGACCACGGAGGTTCAATTTTGATATACATGCAGCTTTAAAATCAACGGAGAAGCTAGTTACTACAGTAGAATACTTTCCGTTTCGCCAATCTATGAAAAAATCAAACTACATGTAACATGAATATCGAATGACATGCTTTGGCTTCAGTGAAGTGTCAAATGAACTAATTTGGGAAAACCTTAAACGTAAGCAGGCCTTAGATTTATCTGGAGAACGAGAAAATGGAAGTACATATCTACCTCCAATGTGAAGATCTCCAGCAATATACATAAATTTTTCCATGCCAGAACTATCTCGCTGACACTGCAGACATTCCCCAATGCATGTTGATGGAACATCTTGGTATGCACGTTTGAGTGTCTCTTCAAGTGGAATTTCAAATTCTTCATTGGCATTGTAGAATCCCTCCTGTATAAAAAAGTTGCAAAATACATCAGTTTGACTTCCATTCATTAAAAACGCTACATTTATCATTTTACAAATACAACTTTTACACTGATAAATCTGCAACTTTAATAACATTCACTGACCCTGTTTCTCCGCGTATTATCAAGGATACATTTGTAACAAATAAAAAAATGTTAGAAAAAGGTGCACACAATTAATGGGAAACGCACTTAACCGCTGTGCAGTATAGACAGACTAAAATCTCGAGGGACTGAGTTTATATACATCAAAACCAATGATATCAAAGACAAGAGGGTCACTGACCCTAAAGCGCTCATCTGTGTGCAAGGCTTTAAGTGTGTTTGTATTCGTACAATTAGTACAGAGTTAGATTTCTTCTATTTTAGCCTATATTATATACATGTCATACACACTTTTGAACCTAGGGCAGTAATTTGAGTAATTATGGTAGACATTACAAATCTGATCTACAAATATCAAGACTCTAGCTATGATTGATTCAGAGAAGAAAAGTGACCACGCCCCCTGGCAGCCATGTTTTGACAAATCGGAACAATTTGAACAATCTTGGTAGAGGGTCACACAAGAACCATCTGTGTAAAGTTATTTTAAAATCGGGCTTGCAATATCAAACACGAAGATTTTTAAAGTTTCCACTATATACATATATGGAAAAGTGACCACGCCCTCTGGCGGCCATGTTTTTTGACGAATCAAAATAATTTGAACGATCTTCGTAGAGGGTCACACAAGGACCATTTGTGTAAAATTATTTTAAAATCGGACTAGCAGTTTCACACAAGAAGAATTTTAAAGTTTCCACCATATACATATACAGAAAAGTGACCACGCCCTCTGGCGGCCATGTTTTTTGACAAGTCAAAATAATTTGAAAAATCTTGTTAGAGGGTCACACAAAGACCATTTGTGTAAAATTATTCTAAAATCGGGCAAGCAGTTTCACACAAGAAGATTTTTAAAGTTCCCACTATATACATATAGGGAAAAGTGACCACGCCATCTGGCGGCCTTGTTTTTTGATGAATCAAAATAATTTGAACAATCTTGGTACAGGGTCATACAAGGACCATTTGAGTAAAATTACTCTAAAATCAGGTCAGCAGTTTGACCATGACGTCGTTTTAAGGATAGGAGACATTGGATGAATTCACTTGGTCTGTTATTGGTAAAGAAAGACGTTTTGATGTTTCAGCAGGAAAAGCTTTAATGTGATAAAAAGAATATTACATTAGCGACTTTCCGCACTGAATTCATTAAACTCGTTGAATAAAATTGATAAAATGCTCGACAGAGCCTCGCAATGTATCATTTTATTCAACTCGTTTAATAAATTCAATATGAAATGACACTCGTGTAATATCCTCTATATATGCCGAATATTCAACACCAGCAGAATAAAACGCACACTGTAAATCCTTCCATCTGTAAGGAACCTGCTAAAGCTAATTTTTCTGTCAGCCTCTCTTTCAATAAATCGGAACACCATCTGGGATATATCTTGGAAACTTAAGGCGTCCATATTGTTCATGATGTGAGCGTACGTATCGGCATCACTGAGGAACGCCGCACACACTCCAGTGTAGTTGACACCACATTTCTGCTGCAGTGTAATGTGGACTCCTTCCGCAATGGCGTAGACTGCATTCATTGTTGAAATAACTCGAATATCCTGCTCAATCCTGTTTATATCTGAACAAAAAAGAGGAGAACATGTTTGATTTCTTTAATGCAAACCTAGCAACTTCTTCATAAACTCTTCAAATAAATGTAACAGTATTCAGTTCTTTGTCAAGTTATTTATAGGTAAATAAGATCCGGAGAAATAAATAAGATCTCTCAAAAGAAATAACAGATATTACAGGGAGATAAATCTGTAGGATGCTTTCAAAGCTGAAAGCATACAAATCAAACAAGCAAAATAACAAATGTAGACCCATCGACCATCCGAAAGCCAGCTATAGATGGCTTCCTCACACGTAGAATTAGCGCCACGAGCGTGGCTCGAACCCACAACGGTGAAAGGTAAGTGATTTGAACTCAGCGAGCTTAACCATTCTGCCGCGGAGGCTCCTATGAATTAGATACGACAATTAAATATTAGAAAACACCTGATACAAAGATATACTGTACTGACCAAGAGGATTGAACGCAGAATCTGTGCATGCTCTGTTATACGTGTATGTTCCTGCCAGGTTACACTGCATCACCATTTGGTAATATTCTCTGAACCACGGGTTTGGATGCTCTAGCAGCTCCGTGCTCTCACTCTCAAGGTAATACATGAACTCATCAATTCGAACGTTGCCATCCATTCGGAAATTGATCGTTTCTGGTATAGGTGAAATTCCACTTGGTTTGGCTCTTTTTGCAGGTGCATCCCATGGCTGATTAGCTATGAAAATCACATTATTAGCATCTGGATTGGCAAACTTTACTCGAATAAGTTCTTCGATGTAACGATCAGGGCTTGCAAAAACTGCAACAACCTTCGTTGTCGACTGTAAAATATAGCGCATAATCTGGTTTTCATCCCCGTCGGTCTCAAACTCGTATGAAGCTCCGATACAGATACCTTGATCTTCAGCATACATACGGAAATGTTTCACAGCATCTCGACTGCCCTCTTCAGGTGCATTTACAGTGATAATGTAACTGAAACCGAGTTTATGAGCAAGTTTTGCCATGGCTTTGGCGACGCGACCATCAGATGGGATGGTGCGGAAAAAGTTTGTAAATTCTGATTTGTCATCAAGAACTGGAGATGTTGCTCCTGGTGTCACAGCTGGAATATTAAACCTTTCAAGAATAGTTGCAATGCTAATGGTACTTTCGCTGTCATACGACAACCAGCCTGCAAAATCACCAGTTTTGACATATGTTTGTGCTAAATTAGAGCCAGCGGTTGGGAATGCCCCAGAATACATTCCAGTCACAATGGCAGAAGCTCTTATATGATCAGTACATCCGTCAAAGCCAAGACCTCCAAGCCTGACACCATTTAACGTAACGTCAGCTTGTCCTGTATTGATTTGTTCCAAAGCAAAACGGAAAGCTTCGGTGTACTGGAATCCATTTTCCATTCTCAGATCAGCACAACTGTATGGTGAATCACCACGGTAATGTACATCAAATATTGCAGGTATAATGATGTCACCATGTATGTACATGAACTTCTGATTTCCAAACAGATACAAACACTCCATACAAACCCCTGGACATGAGGACTGGATTTCGGATGGAGATCTGCCACCATTCAAGTTGAGGTTTTCCAGATAAAGAACTCCCTCAGCAGGTTTATAATCACCTACCTGGAAATATGAGTCATGAACATCAATTTACAAACTGTACAATCAAACAATTTATGTCTATCAAAGGAAAAAACATTGATCGTACCATATTTTTCACTTCAGGAAACATAATAATAAAGATAACAGGGGCTACACGAAATCAGGATCGCTTCACTTCGGCTGAATTAATTTTCTTTGAACAAATAGGAGCGAAGAACTCAAGATTTGTTTTTTGTTTTATTCGATTTAATGCCACACCGACACAATTAAACAATTAATGGGCATATGCCAAATTTTCTGATGGTGAAGACCCTCAGCGCCCTTCCATGCATTACATCATTACGGGCGTGCACGTGAGCTTCCGTAAGCCTGCTGAATGACTTACCCACATGACACAGTTCTACATCCCAGGCAAAGATTTAAACCCACAACGGTTAAAGGCAAGTGATTCGAAGTCAGCGACCTTTGACCACAGAGCCCGCTATCAAAACAAATTTACAACTGAAAAACATACAAAAAATGAAGACGTTTTCAGGAAATATCCACTGGCTTGTTTAAGTTTGTTTTGGGTTGACAGTACTTCATTTATGGTTGACAGTACTTCATTTATATAATGCCTCAGGTTGACCAAACTAGTGCCTATGTATCATATACCAGATCTAACCTGTCCTCTGCAAATAACTACCTTATTCCCAAAATGAATCAGAGGTGTAGACAATGATTTCAGACTCAATGTCTTTAATCAAATGCCACAGACAACATACGTCTCGATCTCACAATCTGTAGATCTGCGCTCTTCTTCTTTAGCTAACTGGACGGGAAGCTTATAAAGTAAACATATTAAAACAAAACAATTGTTTAAATACACCATGTACACTTACATAAGTGAATGATTTAAGAAAACCGTTGTAGTTGAAGTATTTTGATGGAATATTGCCATTTCTGTCGTAAAACTCGTAGATGTTACCGTCTTCACCATATCTCGCTTTCTGCAGAATATTCTGTAGTAAAACCATACCCTTGTCTCTAGCATTTATGAAGTTCCCACAGACTCCATTGTAACCTACAGAATATGGAACAACAATGCTTAAAGTAATTACCATAGTAATGACAAACTAGAGATGCTTTTGAGAAAAGCACATGTCTCCCACAACTGTCCCTATGAAAAATGTTAGTTTCTCTAGATGTTTTAGACGAGTCGATCCAATTAGATGGTCTGGATGAGTGGATCCAATCAGTAATTCAAGGACCATAAATCAAAAGTGCCTAGGCGGATTTGGCTAGTTATCGAACTTGGGTAAGTTCTTATGGCCAAACACATTTTGTTCAAGTTTGGTGAAGATCGGATGAGAAATGTTCGACTTAGAGAGCGGACAAGAGTAAACAGACGGAAGTTTTCGGTAATTCAAGGACCGTAACTCTAAAATGCCTGGGGCGATTGGGCTAGTTATCGAACTTGGCCGAGGTCTCATGGTCAAACACATTTTGTTCAAGTTTGGTGAAGATCGGATGAGAAATGTTCGACTTAAGAGTGCGGACAAGAGTAAAAAGGCCGATTTTTCTATAATTCAAGAGCCGTAACTCCAAAATGCCTGGACCGATTCGGCTAGTTATCAAACTTGGCCGAGGTCTCATGGTAAAAAACACATTTTGTTCAAGTTTGGTGAAGATCGGATGAGAAATGTTTGACTAAGAGTGCGGACATGAGTAAAAAGGCCAATTTTTCGATAATTCAAGGACCGTAACTCCAAAATGCCTGGACCGATTTGGCTAGTTATCGAACTTGGCCGAGGTCTCATGGTCAAACATGTTTTGTTTAAGTTTGGTGAAGATTGGATGAGAAATATTCGAATTAGAGTTCGGACAAGAGTAAAAAGACCGATTTTTGGTAATTCAAGGGCCATAACTCCAAGACGCCTGGACCGATTTGGCTAGTTATCGAATTTGGCCGAGGTCTTATGGTAAAACACATTTTGTTTAAGTTTGGTGAAAATCGGATGAGAAATGAGCGACTTAGAGTGCGGACAAGCTTTGTGACAGACATACACACACACACAGGCACACAGACAGACTGGAGTAAATCAATATGTCTCCCACACCACTGTGTGGTGGGAGACTTAAGAGGGCCATGATAGCCCTATATATCGCTCACCAGAGTTGATCTGTTCTACTGACCTAGTTTTTGAACCCATATGACCAAGAGTTGAACTTGACATAAAGATCATCAAGACAAACATTCTGACTAAATTTCATAAAGATTTGGTTACAACTGTGGCCTCTAGAGTGTTCACAAACTTTTCCTTTGATTTGACCAATGACCTTGTTTTTGACCCCACATGACCTAGCTTCGAACTTGACCTATAAATTATCAAAACAAACATTCTGACTAATTCTCATGAGTTTCAAACTTAAATTGTGGTCTTTAGAGTGTTGAAAAGATTTTCCTTTGATCTGGCCTAGTGACCTAGTTTTTGATCCCACATGACCCAGATTCAAACTTTACCTAGAAATGATTAAGACAAACATTCTGACCCAGTTTCATAAAGACTGAGTCACAAATGTGGCCTCTAAATTGTTCACAAGCTTTTCCTTTGATCTGACCAGGTGACCTAGTTCTTGACTCCACATGACCCAGATTCAAACTTCACCTAGAAATCATCAAGCCAAACTTTCTGACCAAGTTTCATTAATATTGGGTCACAACTGTGACCTACAGAGTGTTCACAAGCTTTTCCTTTGATTTAACCAGGTGACCTAGTTTTTAATCGAACATAACCAAGTTACGAACTTGACCTAGAAATCATCAATACTAACACTCTGACCAAGTTTCATAAAGATTGGGTCAAAAATGTGGTCTCTAGAGTGTTCACAAGCTTTTCCCACTGACCTAGTTTTTGACCTAACATGACCAAGATTCAACCTTGACCTAGAGATCATCAACACTAACATTCTGAACAAGTTTCATGAAGATTGGGGCACAAATGTGGTCTCTAGAATGTTCACAAGCTATTCCTTTGATCTGATTTACTGACCTAGTTTTTGTCCCACATGACCCAGTTTCAAACTTGACAAAGAAATCATCAAGACTAACATTCTGACCAAGTCTCATAAAGATTAGGTTACAAATAAGGTCTCTAGAGTGTGTTCACAAGCTTTTCCTTTGGTCTGACCTACTGACCTAGTTTTTGACCCCACATGACCCAGTTTCGAACCTGACCTAGAGATCATCAAGACTAACATTCTGACCAAGTTTCATAAAGATAAGATCAAAAATGTGTCTCTCGAGTGTTCACAAGCTTTTCCTTTGATCTGACCTACTGACCTAGTTTTTGAACCCACATGACCCAGTTTCGAACTTGACCCAGAGATCACCAAGGCTTACATTCTGACCAAGTTTCATAAAGATTGGTTCAAAAATGTTGTCTCTAGAGTGTTCACAAGCTTTTCCTTTGATCTGACCTACTGACCTAGTTTTTGACCCAACATAAATCGGTTTCAAACTTGACCTAGAGATCATCAAGACTTACCTTCTGACCAAGTTCCAAAAAGATTAGATCAAAAATGTGTCTCTAGAGTGTTCACAAGCTTTTCCTTTGATCAGACCTACTGACCTAGTTTTTGACCCCACATGACCAACTTTCAAACTTGACCTAGAGATCATCAAGACTAACATTCTGTCCAAGTTTCATAAAGATTGAGTCACAAATGTGGTCTCTAGAGTGTTCACAAGTTTTTCCTTTGATCTGACCTACTGACCTAGTTTTTGACCCACATGACCCAGTTTCGAATCTGACCTAGAGATCATCAAGACTAACATTCTGACCAAGTTTCATAAAGATTGGGTTACAAAAGTGGCCTCTAGAGTGTTCACAACGCAAATGTTGACGGACGACTGACGCCGGACAATGTCACCTTGAGCACTTCATGCTCTGGTGAGCTAAAAATGGCAAAATTGTGTCTCGAGTTCAAAAAGTCACAAAACAGTCACTGTTAACTACAGGACTGAGGTAAAAAGTTCAGTTATATGTCGCATTTTAACATTAGTCAAATGAGAGTGGAGGATGAATGATTTACTTCTCTTCAAACAAGAGGGCCATGAAGGCCCTGTATCGCTCACCTGACCTATTGACCTGAAGATCATCAAGATTAACATTCTGACCAAGTTTTTAAGATATGGTCATAAATGTGGCCTCTAGAGTGTTAACAAGCTTTTCCTTTGATTTGACCTGGTGTCCTAGTTTTTGACTCCACCTTACCCAGATCTGAACTTGACCTCTATAGATTATCAAGATTAATATTCTGACCAAGTTTCATTAAGATATGGTCATAATTGTGGCCTCCAGTGTTAACTAGCTTTTTCTTTGATTTGACCTGGTGACCTAGTTTTTGACCCTACATGACTCAGATTCAAACTGGACTTTGAGATCATCATGATTAACATTCTGACCAATTTCATAAAGATGCAGTCATAAATGTGGTCTCTACAGTGTTTACAAGCTTTACCTTTGATTTGACCTGGTGTCCTAGTTTTTGACCCCAGATGACCTAATATCAACCTCATCCAAGATTTTATTCAGGGTAACATTCTGAACAAGTTTCATTAAGATTGGGTCAAAATTGTGACCTCTAGAGTGTTAACAAGCTTTTCCTTTGATTTGACCTGGTGACCTAGTTTATAACCCCAGATGACCCGATATCGAACTCGTCCTAGATTTTATTAAGGGTAACATTCTGGCAAAGTTTCATTAAGATTTGGTCAAAATTGTGACCTCTAGAGTGTTAACAAGCTTTTCCTTTGATTTGACTCGGTGACCTAGATTTTGACCCCAGATGACCCAATATCAAACTCGTCCAAGATTTTATTGTGGGTAACATTCTGACAAAGTTTCATTAAGATTGGGTCAAAATTGTGACCTCTAGAGTGTTAACAGTCAAATTGTTGACGACGGACGACAGACGGATAGACGACTGACGACGACGGACACAGGGCGATCACAAAAGCTCACCTTGAGCACTACATGCTCAGGTGCGCTAAAAAAGGATGCAAAATGCCACCTTGCACTAGTAAACTCAAATCTCTTTAATGGAAGCATGTAACCATTTCTAGTGGAGTACCCTTTGAGTCTAAACTTTAAAAGTACTATCTTTACCATGTTCTGTCCTCGAAATACTTGTAAAACTAACTGAAATTACAGGTATACTAACCTGCTCCACAATACTGCTTCAATGTTTCATCGAGTCCTTGAGCTGCGGCAAACACGCTATAAATCACAGAAATAACGTCTGAATTCAGTTCAAAATCATCAAACAATCTCTGGCCTCCACAGGCAACTTCTGAACCAGTTCGGTTGAACTTACAGTCGTAGAAATTTTCAAACCATTCTTGCATCCATGGATTTGTCATGTATGTTTTAACATCAATATTTCTCAAATGCTGACGGAATCCTTCTAAAGTTGGCAGTTGGCCAAGCTGGGAATTAGCTGGCCACCAAAGCTCGAAACTCACCATTCCATCTAGGAAGTCTTCATAACCTTCAGCAGATTTTTTATTATCTCCAATCAAAGAAATAAGCTGGAGTTCGTTAGTGACATTGCGTATCTTCATACCTTCCATGAAATTACGAAACCCATATGATAGCAATAACAAAGCAACTGGCTGCACATCAGGTCGACCACGTAATTTATCGACAACCTCAGCACCACCATTTACATCTGGGATTTCATACGAAGCAACAATACAGATGCCTTCTTCTGCTGCCACTCTTTTTAGAACCTTATTGGACTCTTCACCCCATGGTCCAGTATGATAAACGCTTTGCAAATACTTCCAGCCAAACCTTTTTGCGACATTTACAATTGTCATCGCTATATTTTGGAGACCGAACTGGGACCGTAAAAAGTATGGATACATGTCTGTGTCATCTAAAACTTCAGTGTAGGTTTCTACACCAAGAACCGGACGTTTCATTGTATTCATAAGTTCAGCCATAGTAACGGGCATCCAGGGATCCAAACCACGCGCCATGAACACCTCAACAGTACGAGGATCCAGCACGTTTTCGCCATTCATATCTCTGATGCGGCGTCCGTATCTCTGCACTTCAGTGATCAAATGATTGGATAAAATGGGGTCCATACAATCGTCAAAACCAAGTGCTCCAAGTGTCACACCTCGCAATCTTCCAGTGCTGTAAATAAATTTTTATGGAAGAATTTATTCACTTGCGTCATTAAAGACCAAAGCATGGTTCATTTCAATAAACTCTAACACTATAGCCTCTAAATAAACTAGAGTTGTCACACGAGTGACGAGTTATACCCCCACAATATGGCCTTGTCACAGAACTAAGCCAATGTCAAAGCTGAACTTGCTTGACCTTTGACCTACTGACCTCAAAATCAATAGAGGTCGTCTGCTGGTCATGAACAACCTCCCTATAAAGTTTCATGATCCTCGGCCCAAGCGTTCTCAAGTTATTGTCTGGAAAAGGTTTAAATGACCTTTGACCTTTGGAACCCAAAATAATTATGGGTCATCTGCTGGTCATGACCAACTTCCCTATTAAATTTCGTGATCCTTACTAAGTCCCAAGCGTTGTGAAGTTGTTGTCCAAAAACCGTTTAAGTGTTCCGGGTCACTGTGACCTTGACCTGTGACCTGTTGACCTCAAAATCATTAGGGGTTATCTGCTGGTCATAACCATCCTCGCTATCAATTTTCATGATCCTAGGCCCAAACGTTCTCAAGTTATCATCCGGAAACCGTTTAACTGTTTCATGTTATTGTGACCTTGACCTTTGACATACTACACTCAAAGTCGAACATGACCTGTATTTAATCATGTTACACCTGTGTACAAAAATTTAAGATCCTAGACCTAAGCATTCGCAAATTATCATCTGGAAACCGTTTAACTGTTCCGAGTCACTGTGACCTTGACCTTTGACCTACAGACCTCAATGTCAAACTTGACCTGTACTTCATGATGTTACATCTGTGTACCAAAAATTATGATCCTAGGCCAAAGTGTTCTCAAGTTATCATCTGGAAACCATTTAACTGTTCAGAGTCACTGTGACCTTGACCTTTGACCTACAGACCCCAAAGTCGAATTTGACCTGTATTTCATGATGTTACACCTGTGTACCAAAATATATGATCATAGGCCCAAGCGTTCTCAAGTTACCATCCGGAAACCGTTTAACTGTTCAGGGTCAATGTGACCTTGACCTTTGACCTACTGACCCCAAATTAAAACTTGACCTGTATTTTCTGATGTTACATCTTTGTACCAAAAGTTATTCAAATCAGTCAAGCCTTTCATGAGTTATCATCCGGAAACCACAAAAACCAACGGACCGACCGACTGCCAAGCTCACTCCTATATACCACCCCCCCCCCTCACCCCCAAACTTCGTTTTGTGCGGGTATACCGGTAATTAAGAAACAAAAAATCCTGCAAGTAAAAATGTAGGGATGGCTGTAGTAGAGAATACTCAGAAACATGTAACTGAACCAGGAAGCAGAGATGCGGCATGCAGGTCCAGGATGTAGACATCAATACGAAGATACACTATCAAGAAAAAACATACTGGGCGGAAAGTTTGTTGTTATGTTGGCCGATGGTGTGGATGAGGTGTATTAAAATGCAAAATCGAAAATTCGAACTGAGAATTAAAAACGACATGGACGAAGCAACATCTAATTATCTAACTGGGCAAATAAAGGCTATATAACACGTCATACCTTACTCTCATCTGTTCATTGACATAGTCAACAGCATAAATGAAAGCCTGCATTGCTTGTATTCCTTGCTGAGCGGATTCATCAAATTCTCCACAAGATAAAGCCATTGGTCCTGGCATGTGGATGCTGAACAGGGCATTGATTATTACATCACCTGAATGAAAAGTATAGACAAAACATAAATCTAAATATAGTCAGTGTGTACATGTGTAGCTGTTTGTGAATTTTATATCAGATACTAGAAAGAAAATACTAAACTTCTGATATAAAGTACATGAAATAACAAGAGCTGTCTCCATAGGATGACACATGCCCCCGATGGCACTTTGAATGAATAGTTATGGCCGATGTTAGAGTTTAGGACCTTTGACCTACGGACCTGGGTCTTGCGCGCGACACGTCATCTTACTGTGCCACACATAATATCATGCGTAGTTATTTTAAAATCCATGCATGAATGACAAAGATATGAACCGGACATGCCCATCATTGCACTATCATGAAATATGACCTTTAACGTGTGACCTTGACTTTTGAGCTACGGACCTGGGTCTTGCGCACGACACGTCGCCTTACTGTGGTACACATTCATGCGTAGTTATTTTAAAATCCATGCATGAATGACAAAGATATGGACCGGACATGCCCATCATTGCACTATCATGAAATATGACCTTAAAAGTGTGACCTTGACTTTTGAGATACGGACCTGGGTCTTGCGCACGACACGTCGCCTTACTGTGGTACGCATTCATGCCCAAGAATTTTAAAATCCATGCATGAATGACAAAGATATGGACCGGACACGCCCATCAATGCACTATCATGAAATATGACCTTTAACGTCTAAGTGTGACCTTGACCTTTGAGCTACAGACCTGGGTCTTGCGTGCGACACGTTGTCTTACTGTGCCACATATTTATGCATAGTTACTTGAAAATCTATCCATGGATGACAAAGATATGGACCGGACACGCCCATCAATGCACTATCATGAAAAATGACCTTTAACGTCTAAGTGTGACCTTGACCTTTGAGCTACGGACCTGGGTCTTGCTCGTGACACGTCGTCTTACTGTGGTACACATTCATGCCAAGTTATTTGAAAATCCATCCATGGATGACAAAGATATGGACCGGACACGAAAATTGCGGACAGACCGACAGACGGACAGACGGTTCAAAAACTATATGCCTCCCTTCGGGGGCATAAAAAGTTAATACTCCAATCGGACCCAACTAAGAGACGTAAATCTGTACAACTGAGTTCATTCAAAGGACAACATTTTAAGACTTTTAAAAACAGACCTGGAATGTAAACATATTTGGAGTCTATCAAGGCTCCTAGACATGGACTGCACGGCAAGCTGGGACACTTTGACTGGGGAATAAATGGCAGAACTGCATCACGTGGCTCATCATAGAATCGTAAACGGGAGGTGATCACTTCCAGTAGCTCATTGATGTATGTAGCAACCTGTTTAGATAAAGCAAAACCTTTGAAAGCATTCAATATTTATAAAATCAGATTTAGAATATTTTCATTCCTGGGAGTACATTTTTTGCCTCTTCCAAGGCTGCTCCAGCCAAAAACAAATTAAATCGTAATCAGCAAACAAAATTCCCATTTGTGTAATCTTTACAATTTGAAATCCGCAAATTCAATTCCACATTAAACAAATAACCAAATATATGCTGACTGAATTCAGTGATTTTACAGTATTTATTGGCCACAGAATAGTAACTTTTTTTATAATTAGTTTTGTAGATCTTTTAGTTTAAAGGATCTTTTTACAGATTTTATTGAAATGCAAATAACTGCTTTGCTGTACTACAGCGAAAAGCTTGAGCTATTTCACGAACATCATAAAAAGCACCATAAGCATCAATTATGGTATGAGCCGTGCCATGAGAAAACCAACATAGTGGGTTTGCGACCAGCATGGATCCAGACCAGCCTGCACATCCGCGCAGTCTGGTCAGGATCCATGCTGTTCGCTAACAGTTTCTTTAATTGCAATAGGCTTTGAAAGCGAACAGCAAGGATCCTGACCAGACTGCGCGGATGCGCAGGCTGGTCTGGATCCATGCTGGTCGCAAACGCACTATGTTGGTTTTCTCATGGCACGGCTCATGTGTTTTTAGAAAATGTAATACTGACCAAGAAGGCTCTGTGCTGCTGGTTGCAGTATAGAAGACCGTTGATATATAAACCAATTTTATATCGAGTTTCATTATTCATAAATATTATAACCATCACGAATATAATCAACTCTGCAGTACACGAAACTGAGGGTATGCTTGTTTCTTTTATTTGGTTTTAAATTTCAAAACACATCAACATACTTTAAGGTAACATGGCAAGTGTCCAGCTATATTAATGACAGAGAAAAATACAGAGAAAGACCCAAGGTGCCGCTTGCAAGTACAAGAAATAGAACCACTAACCTTTTAAATCTAACACGAGTTAAGGTCACATGGCAAAGTTCCAACTGTTTAAATGGTAGAAGAAAGAACCCTTGGGTGACACTTGCAAGTACGATGTATAGAACAACTAACCTTCAGAACAGAGAGAAGTTCCAAAATTTAAGAATGAAAATATACTTTCCCTGTATGATCTCAAACCCAAAGCATACAGTATTGGTAAGTGATTGTACATTTTGACCTTAACCACTTTGCCATGGAGGTCTACCCTGCTACTTATACATTTAGGTTGAACTTATACATGACTTACACTTTGGAACTTGTAGGAAGTCCCATAGGGATAGTCATTAAAGTTGTAGACTTCAAATGATGGATTGATCAAGTCATTGCCTTCAAACTTCACTAGTGCAGCTGCATTATATGGGTCGAGACTGAATGATGCCAAACTTTCAATACGCTCCGCCTTCCCATACATAAAGTCAATATCTCTCATGTAGTTGTCGTAAAAATCAGATGTAGACAGATCTTGCAACGCTTGGCACATTCCAGGTTGACCTCCGCATAACACGGCATGCGCCTGTTTCAATGCACGTGCATAAATGTAAACACCATGGACAGCAGGTTCCACATACTGGTCTTGAACAAACTCATTTCTACGCATAGTTTCCGACTTGACAGGGCAATCTGTTGTATACTCTGAATTAGTAACCCCTGGCAGACGACACTCGAAGCTCTTCATGTACATGTCCTTATACCAAGGGTTCTCAGGAGAAGGGTCATTGTTGTCAATTCGCACCCAATGGTCCTCAAACTCAATTATCTTACGTCCAGATGGTACAACAGAAATCAGTCCTGAAAAGAAAAAAATATATATATCCATACCTATACATAATGAAGTAAGTTAGAGATATATATTAAAGTACCTATGTGGATTTTTTTATTTTACTTTGATAGATTTAAGAATAAGTCACATGACTCAACAAGAGCTGTCTCCATAGGATGACACATGCCCCCGATGGCACTTTAAATGAATAGTTATGGCCGATGTTAGAGTTTAGGACCTTTGACCTACGGAGCTGGGTCTTGCGCGTGACACGTCGTCTTACTGTGTCACACATTCATGCGTAGTTATTTTAAAATCCATGCATGAATGACAAAGATATAGACTGGACACGCCCATCAATGCACTATCATGAAAAATGACCTTTAACGTCTAAGTGTGACCTTGACCTTTGAGGTACGGACCTGGGTCTTGCGCGCGACACGTCGTCTTACTGTGGTACACATTCATGCCAAGTTATTTGAAAATCCATCCATCGATGACAAAGATATGGACCGGAAACGCCCATCAATGCACTATCCCTTAATGTCTAAGTGTGACCTTGACCTTTGAGCTACGGACCTGGGTCTTGTGCGCGACACATGGTCTTACTGTGGTACACATTAATGCCAAGTTATTTGAAAATCCATCCATCGATGACAAAGATATGGACCAGACACGCTCATCAATGTACTATCCTTTAATGTCTAAGTGTGACCTTGATCTTTGAGCTACGGACCTGGGTCTTGCGCGCGACACATCGTCTTACTGTGGTACACATTCATGCCAAGTTATTTGAAAATCCATCCATCGATGACAAAGATATGGACCGGACACGAAAAATGCGGACAGACCGACAGACGGTTCAAAAACTATATGCCTCCCTTCGGGGGCATCGCGTCACGTTGTCTTACTGTGGTACACATTCATGCCAAGTTATTTGAAAATCCATCCATCGATGACAATGATATGGACCGGACACGCCCATCAATGCACTATCCTTTAATGTCTAAGTGTGACCTTGACCTTTGAGCTACGGACCTTGGTCTTGCGCGCGACAGGTCGTCTTACTGTGGTACACATTCATGCCAAGTTATTTGAAAATCCATCCATCGATGACAAAGATATGGACCGGACACGAAAAATGCGGACAGACCGACAGACGGTTCAGAAACTATATGCCTCCCTTCGGGGGCATAAAAAGAGGCAAAAGACCCAAAACGCCTATCTTAGCATTTTAAAGACAAAGGCAGGCACCCTGACAGAATAACCTGCTTTGATGGCTTACTCACATAATCCAACTTTGAACCATCTGAAAGAATGTCAATCGAAATTAAAGGTCTCATATTACCATGTGTAATATAGAAGACTAGTACAGTGTAAAAGCAGCATGGATTTTCTAACATTTATATTATCCTCTTAACAACTTGTATATTGTAAAACTCGTAAACAAGAGCTGTACAAGTACATTAATCTTGCAAATCAGGCATATATCCTTAAACTTGTGAACTGAGGATATAAAACTGAAATGTTAAACCATGAGAATGTTAGAACAGGGATATGCCACTAAACTGTTCATCCAAAGTAAGTTCTCAGTTTCATTCCTTGTATCCTATGTTTTTTCATGACCCAGAATAGGACTTTTTCCTTTTTAACATATATAATTGTCTTCACTTATTCAAAATTGAAACACATACTTATAAACGTACTCATATAAATTTTATACGGTTAATAAAATTGTCAAACCTCTTGGATATTTCTGTCCTGGGAATGTATCTGATAAGGAGACACTGTCAGTAACAATCCACTGTAGATTTCCTGCATCATCAACAACTTCTCCGCGTCTCAAGAACGCATCAATTAGCAAATTATTGCCAAGGTAGATTACTCCAGTTGTATTTGTAGCCATCACATTATTTAGTAATCCATCGATAGTTTCATCAGATTTGTCATCAGGGTCAGCAGGGAATGCTGCGGTCAGACAAATTCCAGCCTCGGCAAGATATGGCCGTATGGCTCTGTACGCCTCCCTACCATAGCTGTTGTCAGTGTGAACTACAACCACGTACTGCCAGCCAAGCTGCTTTATAAACTCTACAATTGTCTGTAGGCAAAAAGTAAAATAATTATGACTGGTGTATAAAGTAAAAAACAAGAGCTGTCCCTAAGACAGCGCGCTCCACTATTCAGTGATTTGACAGTAAAATGAACTTATGTCTCATTAAGAGACCTCTACTTTAAATGGAAGATACACCAAGATATAAAAAGACCCTACTTAATCAAAGGGGTTAAAGGTCAAGTATGGAAGGGGTACTGACATTCTTTATTTTGATGGAATTGAATTATATCAGAAGATTGCCAAAATACTTTGAGTATGAAAGGGGCATAATTCTATCAAAAATACAATTACATATTTGCAGATGATGATTATAAAGAAATATTTTTAATTTCAAGTCATTATCTTTTAAAGTACCAAGGACATGTCTATAAACAAAGCTTTCAAAAAAATTTAACATGAAAATAATTCCAAATATAACAACATGGTGACCTTGACCTTTGGTATAATGGGCCCAGCCCCTGCACATTGTTTGTATGCTGGACAATGTTTATGTGAAGTTACTGTAAAACAAAGATATGACAGAAAAACAAAGGTTGCAAAAAATCTTTAACCTTAAAAATAACCTAATTATAATGACTTGGTGACATTGACCTTGGGTATAATTGGCCCAGCCCCTGCACATACTTTGTTTGTATGCTGGATAATGTTTATGTGAAGTTACAGTAAAATATAAGAAAATCAGTAGCAAAGATATGACAGAAAAACAAAGGTTGTCGAAAAACTTTAACCTTAAAAATAACAGAAGTATAACATCTTGGTGACCTTGACCTTGGGTAAAACGGGCCCAGCCCCTGCTCATACTTTGTTTGCATACTGAAAAAATGTTAATAAGAAGCAACAGTAATAAAGAACAAGAGCTGT